>NC_134487.1:50111002-50238502 GCF_040206685.1 Ascaphus truei | reverse complement strand
TTTTAGTTATTTCAATTTTGTGATGATTAATTTGATAAGTAGGGCACATGTGCTTTTTTGAGCAATCAGCTGAATTAGCGGTTGTAAAGACTTTCTGATCAGCTGTAAGGACTTTTAATCTATAAGGAACTGTATTTAAGTATACAAGACATCACCCCGAGCCATATCTCTGATGAAACCGTAGCTAAATGCATTAGATTTGTACTTACCAAGCCACCTTAACTCCCTGTGACGCGTGACGTATGGTGTGGATTCCCCTCTGCTGAGGCTATTGGCTGTCAATCCATGGACACTCGTATGTGCCTATGAGTGTGAGTAGGCACATCTGTTTGATTATCTCCTTCTGGTACCCCTGACCGTGCACAAGTTATAGGGGAGTAGGAGAGGTGCAGTGTCTCCTCTCAATTAAATCTGAGGCGACGGATAAAGCAGATGCACAACGGAAGGGGACTGTGGACTCTGCAATACTTGAAATGTGGACAGGATCATTACTGAAGCGGAGAGCCTACTAACACACAGTCTTTTGTAATAAATGTGCCATGATCTTATTCTCTATTGTTTCATTGCATACTCTGTACATATTGAAGTTCTAGCCTGTCTTGATTAATCTCTGATACTCCGGATAGGAAGAAAATCACAATACAAGCTATACTTAAATTTTAAGTGCATGAATTTAATTGGATGAAATTTCAAGGGAGAATTAACCTTTATTAATATATTGTTATCTTCTTTTATTTTTACCTGGACTATGCATAACAAATATACTTGAGTCAATGCACCAGAGGACATCTTTTCTTCAAAGATTTTGTAGGAAGCATTAAAGTCTCTGCACTTTTCACATCTAAAAGCTCCTTTAGGTTTTTATAGTTACCCATGTTTTTATCTCCGAGTAATGTCTGTGACCAAGTGATATTTGATGTTTTTGGCTCTATGACTCACCAGTGTGGGTGTAGCTTTAAGGTCAACCTTAAGATCCTCATCCTCCAGTAATAGATGCCAATGTTTGGTCAGTATCTGATTTATCTGACAAATTTATCGATGAAACTAATCAATTTTGGTCCATTCTCCTGTTTATTTTTGGGGGCTCAAAGTTTGCTGGTTTTAGTTGATTTTGCACATTTGTAATCCCTTTTAATGCAGGATTGCCCATGTTGTTGAAACCTTTCATAGAAACAGCTTGTTGCTCAAATTCAGCATCAGTCGGTCAGTTTCTGTGGAAATACAGGAACTGTCCAATAGGTATGTTTTTGACTAAATGTTGTGGATGATATGTATCAGCTAGAAGAAGGCTATCTATGGCTGTGTTTTTCAGAAAGTGTTGGTGACCAAATAACCTTTATCATCCTTTATAGATCTTTTGATCCAGAAAATTAAATATAGTTATGTTTACCTCATAAAATAATTAGAGATTATAGTCATTCTCATTCAGGATATCAATAAACTCTTTCAAGGTGTCTCTAGATTCATGCCATAGGACCATGATATCATCAATGTTGTAACTCTAGAATTCTATATGTTTAGTATATTTGTCCACGGTTTCATATGGGCACACGTTTTGTCAATCGCTGTACCTTAGACTTGGTGTTAGATCTTGTTTTTGAGCAGGAAATATTTCCTAGTGAGGAATAGATATAGTAGTTGCCTCATGAACCTGTTGTGGATGGCATAATTCATTCCCTTGAAACGTAAAAAGTGTGACACTGCATCCATATCCACAGTATGGTGGATTCTAGTGTTGAACAGTGGTTCACAACTCATGCTTTAGAACAGGTGGCTATAAAACCGTGCATCAGTGATTAGCCAGTATTTGCAGTTTAAGAAGACCTGCGCTCATGAAGTTTATTCTAGCAGCAGTGCTGCAAATTTCCACCATCCTAGAGACATTAAAGAATACAACTCCCAGATTTGTTGCAGCCTAGAACTCGCCTATTTCCTCCTCTGACCCCTCTATAAAGTCCAGGAAGTTGCTCCTTCTTGGGGTTTCAACTTTGTTTTTTCGCCAGTCCATGATACTTCCTTCCCGCTACTTACCTATGCTCTTATCCATGCCCCAGTGCTGTCCCTGTTTCCATGTCCCTGTTCTGGTTTGCAAGTTTCTGGCCCTGTTTCCCAGTCCTATTCATGTTACCTTGCTTGCTATTCTGTTTTCCCAGAATTGCTTGTGTCTGCCCTAATTAAATCCTGTCTTATAATTTTCCTTCCTGAGTTCTGTCATCCTCCTCGGTGTTCTCAGAGTAGCTCCATCAAAATGACTGATCCACTGATTGAGCCACTTTTTCTTAAGCAGGGTATCCTTAAAACCTGACCTGTTGGTGGGAATTGAGCACTGGTGTTGAAAACCACTGGTGTAGAAGGTTTTCACAACGAGGTCGACCAGAAGTGTTTGCTCATCAACTAAAACCCCATACAGTTTGCGAGTACTTCCTTGGTGTTCTGTAGGTATGAGGGCAGTATTGTGAAAAAAGGTCTAAGAATCAAGATATATGATTTTTTTTTAGGTTTCTGAGACCCAAAACAATTGGCCTGGTGGTGGGATATTGCCTTTATGTACCTTTAAAATGGTGTAGAATGTCATTAGCCTACGAGTCTCATGCAGAATGAATGTGTATTGTTGTTTGGAAATGACCCTATTAGCCAGACACTCTCTTAATATGGCAATGAGGTTATTTCTAAATGTCAGAGTTTGATGTGTCTAACATTCTGTAAAATTTTTACCTGTAAGCAATCTCAAGTTTTGTTGGATATAGTCCTTTTGATTTACTGTAGGTTGGCAATGTTACCTCCCTTGTCAGATGATTTAATGGCAATGCTGGAGTTCTTTTGAAATTCAAGGGCATCTACATCATCCTGGGAGAGGGAAATAAAGCCTGTTTCTGTTATCTTCAGTGGAGAGATGGATCCAGACGGCAGTCAGAGGCGGCTGCAGACAGCTGTGCGGCTCTTCTAAAAGGTGAGTATTGGTTTTCTATCCCTGCAGATGGCTCAAAATGATTAATGTGCAGAGTCCAGTTCAGAAGCATGGAACACCACAGCATTAATTATTCTGGGAAGTTCTGGGCGCATGTTGGTGATCTGTAGTTGCAATGCAGCTGTAGTGCTGCCACATCGACACAGTGAAACTTGTGGCACCAAGGACAGTAAGTCCCCAGTGACCAACTGAACTAAGCTTTTGACATTTGTGCTTGGGTCAAAAGGTTGTATGAAATTAGACTGAGGCTTGAGAGAGGTATATGGACCCTCCCCTGGAGTCTGTTCATTATCTTTAAGTAATTCAAACAGATCTTGTAGAAATCTCATATCATAGAGATCCAACACATTTATCCCAGCTAACTAGCCATGAACCTGGCAACATTACGTAAAGGGATAGTTGAATATACCCTACATTTTTCCCTGTGGTTATCCTATGAAAGAGAGAGGCACACTTTCAGCTGTTTGAGGTTGCTTTCATATTCAGTGTATAGGGGAGTCTGGAATCTAAGTTTTTTTTTCAAAAAAGCCTTTTAGGGAAACTTTTCAGATTGCAATATATAATTATTTTTAATTGATTTTTATTATTGATTCTTCTAGGATTTGGGCACTGCCTTATTTGGGCTTGTATACTACAATTGTAAATAATCCTAGATCAAAACCCATATTCGTTATTGCTTTAGTAATGTAAATGAGCACATACATATATATTAAAGTACAGAAACAGCAGGAAATTATGCAAGAACAGTAAAAGTGTATGCACGTTTCACAAAAGCTAGACTAATCCTCAGATGAAAGGGTAAAGCTAGAGTGCAGATACATTGAAAAACAGACATACAGTGTATACCAGATATTGGGTCACAATGACCGACACACTGTTAGACAACATACACTAGACAAGGCCCCAAAATATGAGAGCAAACCAACAATCAACAAAGGTAATAAGTCACAATTCACAAAAATACATTTCATTTACTTTTCAATGAAACACAGCTTGCAATTCAAATTCCATAGAGAACTATCTGAAAAGTAGAAAATAAAATAACTGTCATTTTTATTAACATATACATTCCTTCAAAAATATTGCTACACCTTAAAATGAAAAAAATGTTGCAGACTTCTCATTACTACAGTACTTTGAACAAAGAACAACATTGTCGACATTAACATTGTTTGTCATCATATTTTTTAAAAACAATAAAAGTTCAAATTCAACTGAGCATGTATGTAAAAATGAAATTGTGGATATCTTTATTGTTTACAGTTTATGGTTGTTATTTTCTTGTTTGTGGATTATTACTGTGTATGAATTAAATTGAATGCAAAAGAAAATATAAAACAAAGGTAACAGTATTGTGAATACTGTGTTACACGGTTTTGTTATATACAGTAACTACTGTAATATGCATTGATTCACTGATTTGAAATGAGTAAATAATAAAAGTCCCAAAACAAGTTTGCAGTTATTGCTTTAAACATCCTAAAGAGATTCAGCAATACAAAATAAGGCAGACAATGTACGTACTGAAGGGCAGCAAAGATATATTATTGGAACAATTCTTTAGTAACAGCATGAGAGCTATCTGTCCTTTAGTTTTTCATTTGAGCCCTAGATATGTCCTTGCAAATAAAAGTCTACTTTTGACATGATTAGATTAACGCGAAGCATAAATACTTTACACTATAATCAGATTATTAGTATATTTTGTTAGTTGAATGATGAGTGAAATCTGAAAATAGTCCTATGAACAAAATTTTACAAGGGTATGTGACAATTCATTTTCCTTTACAATTTTACAAGAATCATTTACCTTTATAAGACAGCAGCCTCTTTGGGGAAAAGAGGAATGTCCATGTCTAGGACACCATAATTTTTCTTTAGAGGCCATTTGAAATGAATAGGACCCTGGTGGCTAGAAATAATTTACCAGCCAGTCACCGATAACTTCATCAGAATTCTTCCCTCAGGGATTATAAAATGTTAGACTGCTGAGTACAAGCCCTGATGCTACTGTACATTGTTAAGTGGATGAAAGTAGTAGAATTAGATGAAAGAATTTTCAAACATAATTTAGTCCTTCCTTCTTTGAAACAAGGATCCCTGTGGTGCTCAGTATGTTTGCTTGTGGAGATAGAAGATACATATTTACAGAGTTACCTGCTCAATCATGTAACAGTGCAATTGTCTGCATTTAAATGTGAGTAAAAACAGCCATCAACAATAGCTTTTAGGCATATAAAGACTTGCAATAATAGCAAAAAGCATGATGGATTTTAACCTCCTGCCTTTCATGGTAGGGAAGATACTGAAAAAATGATCTTGACTGATGTGCATATATATTTCTATGAATAAAATAATTCAAAAGAAAATTGAAAGTATTTAGTGAGAAGTAATGGACATCTGAAGAAGAATTTATTCATGCGTAGCTTTTGTGATTATTACCATAAACCTAATGCTGTTCATTATTAGATTTAGAGAAAAATAAATCTTGCATACAGTATGCAATGCCATATCTGTATACATGGTACTTAATATATATATATATATATATATATATATATATATATATATATATATATATATATATATATACACTTTTTTTTAATCCTTGAATTAATTTTAAATATTTTTGTCTTTAAAATAAGTCTGTGCTGTATGGAAATATAATTTCATGGTTACAGTAATGTCAAGAGGTTTGTATTTTCAAGTAGTGTTGTAATAGTTTTTACATGCAGTCAGAATAATAAAGGAATTTGAGATGTGTTAAAGTCTTAAAAGTACAGTAGTTTACAAGCTTTTTGGCAAAATGTAACAGTTGTTGAAAAAATATTATCAGTTTTATAATTTTGACAGCAATTTCATCAGAATTGCCCATACTTATCCTCAATTTGGCAAAATAATATTATTATACTTGTAAGAGATGTGTGCAGAGGTACATATAATGGTGCCGATTTGGGTGCAATTGTATCTTGAGCCTGTTAGTTTAGCCAGGAAAAACATACCAAAAACAACAAAACAACCCCTATCCTTTTGTAAGGGCTAACTTACTTCCCCAGACCCTATCTGCCAGACTGGAGGGATATTCCAATTACCAGCCTATCACCCCAAAATCTCAGGAGGTACCTTAAGCAGGTGACCCTCCATGTCAGTCTCTGGTAGGTTCCTGGGTCCCCTGTGTCTAGGAAATATAGGTCTCTGGGTGTCTGGATGTCTTGATCTCAGCACAGCCTTTGCGCTCAAGACAGTTTGTGTGCAGGCTTCTCTGCTCTCCTTCTGTCAGCCCAAATGTGAGCAAAGGAAAAATCTCTCTCCTGTTTCTCACAGGATTTTCCTAATCAGCCAGGTGGAGTCTGGTTGATTGCCTGATGTGATTAACCAGCTCGCTGCTGGATTTAGATGCAATTTCTCTTACACAGTGTTAAGTGCCTGTTACAATACCATGTATATGTCCTTCTATCCTTCTTTGTGATTCTACCTCTTCGATTTTAGGGGCTTATTCACCAAACTTCAATAAGTTCATTGCAACATGTTGGCATGTTCCTACCGAACAGTGTGAAATTTGTGTAAAAACAGTATTCGCTAAAATATGTCACATTTCCTTTTCTGTTTGTTACATACTTATGTAATGACATACTGCTTGCAAGCCAGTCCAGGTGCATAGGATTGGATCATCCTATAAGAACTAGATGACACCTACTTACTAGTGCATCTGGACATTTGCTTGGACTGTATCTTTAAGGCGCTGGTTTGTATCTGTTTTCTGCATTGTTTTCTCTGATTTGGTTCGGTTAGTGTTTCCGGGCAGCCTTGGCTCATTCATATGCGTTTACTTTGCACTCTGAAATAATAAAGTACATTTCACAGTATTGTTTTATTGTTTATTAAGCTTAAGCGCTTTTTCCAGCACCTTTCTTTTTGTTGTACACAATTACATTAAATACACATAACAATACATTAAAAAAAACATTAGCCAAGAAATCCATTAATTGTCACTGTGGATAGCTATGTGCTCGACGGGAGCATAGATAGCCACCTTGGCATTCAATGGGCACCGTAAAATAAAACACATTTAAATTTAAAACACATTACACTACAAATAAACTAAACAGTAGCCTACACTGTGGTTATCTATGCCCTCCATGAAGCAATGATCCCCAGCTTGAAGTACAGCATGATGCAAAGAAGTCCACGACCCTCCGTTTCTTGAAGAGGAGTCACAGATGAATAGATCTTATCTTCTTTCTTTTCTTCTTTCTTCTCCTCTTTTTTTGTTTGTTATTCCTTGAACAGGTCCAGGAGATGTTGACACATTGTCTTCTTCCTGTCAAATTTGATGTGACCGGCCTTATATTAGGCCTGTGAAGTCACATTTGACAGAAACATGGCACATCCACCAATCAAATGTGTCTAGGCATCAAGTTTGGCAGAGAATTACTTCTCTACCAAACTTGATAGAATCACATGGCATATCTACCAGTCCGATAAGTGGATGTACGATGTGATGCCTTCCTTTTTTTGGAGTGATTTAAAGTGTCCATAAAGGAGGGGAAGCCATCCAATCAGGTTCCATAGGCTTCCCTCCCTTTAAAGGGAAGACATCTCATGGTGTATCCACCAATCGTATTGGTGGATGTACCATGTGATTCCATCACATTTGGTTGAGAAGTAATTCCCTGCCAAACGTGATGCCTAGATACATGGTACATACAAAAATCTGGATAATTGCTTTGTGGGATAACCAAGTTGTTGGTGCTGCAGTTGGATTAGGAGAATGAGCCTTCATCCCAGCAAGGGTAAGATACATATTTATTGTATTTTATTTAATTGGGATTTTTTAGGGTGCCCATTAATTGCCAATGTGGCTATCTATGCCCAAATTGAGGGCATAGATAACCATAGTGACAATCAATAGATTTCTTGGCTACTGTTTAGTTTAATTATATTGTAATGTGTTTTTAATTTAAACGTCTTTTATTTTACAGTGCCCATTGAATGTTAATGTGGCTATCTATGCCCCCGTTGAGGGATGAGCTAACCAAAGTGACAAACAATGGACTTTTTTTGCTAGTGTTTGTTTTTAATTTATTGTTACAGTATGTGCATTTAATTTAATTGTGCACTTTATTTTTTTGACATAACAAATAGGCAAATTGCTATTAGCCATATTTGGCTACTAGAATTGTTGCCTTTTTGTGTGGTTGGGGAAGGGGGTTGGGGGGGGAGGTGGAGGATGGAGGTAGTTTCCCCGGGGAGGGTGGTTATTACTTAATAGGCCCCTTAGATTGTTATCATGGATTTTACATCTGTGTTAAACACAGATAATCTTTTTTTAAATCAGTATTGGAAGACCTGATAAACAGAGTAAAACTCTTGAACGCTTGTTATGCAATATCAATTGTTAGTCCAAATAAAAAGTATCACCTACATATGAACTCTCCGGTAATGACCCACTCTCCAGGGACACTCCATAGGCAGTCCGCTGGCTGCCCACAGGGGAATTTGTGACTCCCTGTGGTGCACATTTACCCGCTACTACTTGTAAAAAGCCGGGTGACGCCTGTTCGCGCATTCCATGTGTACGGCGCTTGGGAGGGGTTCCCGTGCGGGAGCCGCGAGGAGGACAAGATGGAACCAGAGACTTCATCTGTAAAACTTAAGTACTAATTTATTTTCCACTAATGCAACTGAACTAACACGGTTACTTCTATTCAACTCACTATATTTACATTTTAGCTCATTTAATATTTAATGACTGAACACAGTCACAATGATCCAACGTTTAGGTTTTATGCCTGTTGCTTTTTTTGTCCCCTTCTGCTAGGAGCATCCCAAGTTGCCTTGGTCCTGATTCCCTTCTTTCTAAGCTCCTTTAATATGTAAGTATGCAACATACTCTTTTTACAACTCAAATGTACTGATGCTTAGAAATAAAACATTGGAATATAAACTCATGCATAGCTTTGATGCATTAAATATAGGATTTAATTGGGGAATAGGGTTCCTTCTTCAAATTTAAAACCCTTTTCCCAGTTTTGTGCGTTATTTTTACACAGTATCAGATGTAGATACAATTTTTAAAAGACAGGAATTTATCAAAGACCTGTTAACCAGATTTTGATGTTTCCACAAACAACCCCAAAGAAGCGGAAAGTTGCTACCAGGTGACAAGAATATTGAATATATGTGATGAAAGAAACTGAAGTTATCAAACTTTGGTGTATAATATTATTAAAATATATATAGAACTTTTATTAAACCATTTAAAATAGAGACATAAATGAGAGAAAATTAATAAAATATCTTTCAAACACTGAGATGATAGAAAATGGAAATGGTCAGCACTATAGCCAAAAATAATTATATGTGTAGTAAATTCCCAAGCAAACTTTTTTTTTATATCAAATGTATAATGGCTGTGCACATCAGATGAGCAAAATATACCATCAAAAAGTATCAATAGAAACCCTAAAAAAGGGTAGAAGCTCTCCAAATAGAAAAAGGGCACTCAGGGAAATACAAAATGTATCAAAATTAATTAACACTAAAACTCTCTAAGGTCCGTCCCTCCACGAATGTGGATTCCTGCTCAAACTATGTACAACCCTAGATATTTCAGCACTTCAGACCCTCAAATGGATTTTCCTCCTTCAGACCTGACACCACCCCACTACAAATGACAATCTTCTCACTAGTTTCTACGGTTATCCATTTGTATTGTATCTGATCGGAGGTGTTATGGAAGTGCATCTACTTTCACAAACTTTTCCTTTGTAACAGATTTTACATAGGAAGCACTGAAGGTAGGTTAGAATCATTAGGCACAAAAAGAAGAGAATGACCCCTACCGGGGTCAAAATGTGTACCTCGCACGACACCATAATCAGGGGAGGGAGGAGGGGGGGTGTGGATATCCTGTATAATCACAGGACAAAAATGCTGTAATAAAAGGACGCGGGGGTGGTGCTGGCTGGGAATATGGACTGTGATAAACAAAGAAAAGGAAAGAAAGCTCCCTAATTTGCCGCACTGGAGAGAACACCCTTAGCTATATTAAAAATATTATTTATTAATGAATCAGTTAAAATATATTTATTACAGCAACTATACAGTGAACCAAAATAATTAAAATAAATTAAAAATGGAAGAAGTGTCTGTGTGCTATAATTCAGAACGACAATGTAAATTGGGAATAGCTATTAGTACTTGATTATCCCACTGCTATATAATTATACTAGCAGTGGTAATAGCTATTACAATACAAATCTAGGTAGTATGAAGACTACTCCTAAATAGATGAGTGATAGAGAGGTTTGCTAGCTCTGTGTGTGCATAACTACAAACGTAGGTGGAGTCTAGTGATACAGCATCCAATTGCAGATATATATGTATATATATACAGAAGAAACACACAGCGCAAATCTAAACAGTTTGTACCTGAGGATAATGATATTCTCACCACTATAAAAAGCCAAAGAAAATGGGAGGGGGGGTACGTACCCTGGTTCACCTCTAACCCTACACAATGCAGCTGTTTAGGTCTGCGGCTCCACACTTGCCGCCTGGAAGATCTGGAGAAGAATGACCTAAGCGCAAGTGAGATAAGGAATAGAGAGAACACAAAAAAGAGAGAGAATCATAGGGCAGTATATCTATATAGAGTGGATAATAGGCTGGTAAGATATGCGCTTACACTGATTAGATGAATATAAGCCTGTAATCCTCTCAGGGACTCACGAACGTAGCTTGTGGGTGGCTTGTCTGTAAACTGCTGGGACTTCAGGAACTGCTCCTTGTTGGCAATCTGCTGCTGCTGTTTCAGGTGCTCTTCATCATAGGCACTCGTATCTCGCTGTGGAAGAATCTCACAAGGGGGGGAGGAGGGAGGGGGAAAAAAACGGAAGGGGACAAAATATGTGTAAAATCGTTTTTAATCTAAAAATGGAGACTAGTTAAAATCTAGGTAATCAACTCACACTTTGTGAGAAAAATATAGGCAGTAGAGAGTGTTTTGCGAGTCTCTCACACTCGTGTGGAAATGCCGGTTACCAGTCCTCTCTGCAGTGTCTCTGAGTTCCGCACCACGTGATCGACCGTGGCGTGTGACGCTGCATGTGACGCGGTCCAGCTCTCGCGATGTTTCCTGTCTGTCAGTGCAGGGATTCAATTCCGGAGCTCCAAACGAAAATCATGCAGAGGCTTCTCGGCATCTCTCTCTTCACTGCTGATGAACAAGCTGGCCCTACGCGTTTCTCCCAGCGGGCTTCGTCAGGGGCTGCTAATGCATTAGCAGCCCCTGACGAAGCCCGCTGGGAGAAACGCGTAGGGCCAGCTTGTTCATCAGCAGTGAAGAGAGAGACGCCGAGAAGCCTCTGCATGATTTTCGTTTGGAGCTCCGGAATTGAATCCCTGCACTGACAGACAGGAAACATCGCGAGAGCTGGACCGCGTCACATGCAGCGTCACACGCCACGGTCGATCACGTGGTGCGGAACTCAGAGACACTGCAGAGAGGACTGGTAACCGGCATTTCCACACGAGTGTGAGAGACTCGCAAAACACTCTCTACTGCCTATATTTTTCTCACAAAGTGTGAGTTGATTACCTAGATTTTAACTAGTCTCCATTTTTAGATTAAAAACGATTTTACACATATTTTGTCCCCTTCCGTTTTTTTCCCCCTCCCTCCTCCCCCCCTTGTGAGATTCTTCCACAGCGAGATACGAGTGCCTATGATGAAGAGCACCTGAAACAGCAGCAGCAGATTGCCAACAAGGAGCAGTTCCTGAAGTCCCAGCAGTTTACAGACAAGCCACCCACAAGCTACGTTCGTGAGTCCCTGAGAGGATTACAGGCTTATATTCATCTAATCAGTGTAAGCGCATATCTTACCAGCCTATTATCCACTCTATATAGATATACTGCCCTATGATTCTCTCTCTTTTTTGTGTTCTCTCTATTCCTTATCTCACTTGCGCTTAGGTCATTCTTCTCCATATATGTATATATATACACAGTATTAACAGACAATCAGGTTCAGAAACAATTGAGCCTGTAGGTCTGTCCTGGTGAACAGCTTAGCAAATGGTCGCCCAATGCTCAAATAAATGGTCCTCTAAAGATCACAAAGTATGTGTCTTTCACTCAAATTACATATTATGAAGGAAGTAGTCAGAGTGTTGTGCTTCCCATGACGAAGGCTCCGAAACACTCTAACTGAAAATAGACACCAGACCCTCTCTATCACTCATCTATTTAGGAGTAGTCTTCATACGACCTAGATTTGTATTGTAATAGCTATTACCACTGCTTTTATAATTATAAAGCAGTGGAATAATCAAGTATTAATAGCTATTCCCAATTTACATTGTCGTTCTGAATTATAGCACACAGACACTTATTCCACTTTTAATTTATTTGAATTATTTTGGTTCACTGAAAGCTGAGCACCACAAAGATATTGAAGACAGGCGAGAGGAGCGTGATCAGAGGCATGTGCAGGATTGTCATTCACCAAGGAGGTTGCAACGAGGATACTGCACAGAGCTGATTGCAGCAGAAGATATCTGGTTTAAGTATCGAGCCATAATTATGGGTCTCTTTATTATAAGGAGTTTATATGGGGGCTGATTTCTCCAACTGTTCATAAGAACAGTTCCTAACTGTCTGAGACTATGTCGATTTTAACCGTGAAGATATGTATGTTCAATATTTGTAGGGTTAATTTGCAAGAAAGGATTCCAAATATAGCAAGTTGCTATAATACTGTATAATTATAAATAGTTTAATGTGTTAGAAGCTCAGGTGTTAGAGTTAGATTAGACCAGTGAATTGTATTGTTCAGTAAGTAGAAGGGCAGAGCTGTGGATAGTTTAAGGAAAAGTAAAACTGGATAGAACTTGTACTTATGGAAAAAAGGAAAGTCAACATACGTTAAGAGTTGTGTTATTTGTTGTGTTTTTTTGGGTTAGTTTTGTATTTTTCTGTTTTTCTGTTTGGTATGTGTTTTACTTGCCACACAACTGTTTATCCACACAGTCTCTCCACTGTGCTAAGAATTATGAATTGCTCTCAAATATATCCTTTGAGAGAATTATTTCATGAAATGTTAAAGGAATCAATTCCCCTATCAAAAGAAAAAAAAATTTGAAGCTCCTTAAGCGTCTTAAAGCCAAAGTTGCATTAATTCAGGAAACTCATCTAGATGTGACAGAAAGTGAAAAACATACAGGGTGGGAAATGTATATATTCCCCAGCAGTAGGGAAAAAGGAGGAGTAGCCATCTTAATAAACAAATCTTTAAAAAAATACAAAGTTTTCTCAATTGGAGGGGGCGGGAGGGTGGTACAATGCCTTGTTAGAATTTATATGAGGAATTAAAAATATATAATGTCTATGGCCCAAATGAATATGATCAAAATGTTGTAAAAACTCTGACCGATACAATACTCGCTGGAAAAGACAGTAATTTGATAGTAGGAGGGTATTTTAATTAAGTAATGGATCCATTTATGGATAAATCTGTCCAGATTCAAGGGAAATCAAGGTTAAAACTGTCGCTAAAAGGCGCACAGGGGTTTACGGATATGTTGTGATTGGAAGACTGCTGGTGAATGTCTAACCCTTTAGAAAGAGAATACACGTTTTTTCTCGCACCCACATAATTCATTCTCCAGAATAGATTATATTTTTGCTAATAGTCAGGTAATGGAGAAGGTCACATATACTAAAATACTGTAGAAGATATAATATCTTGGATCATGCCCCAGTATGGGTGGAGTTTAATATGGGACAAAGTGTGCATGGAGTTAGAATATGAAGATTTCCTTCTTATTTGTATAATAACGAAGAATTTAAAGCAATTCTTCTAAATAATTGGTTTTATCTTAAGGACTAAAGCAGATGGAAAGTGGGAGAGCTTTACAGAGGCTGAATGAAAAGATATAGTGGGGGCTCACATATTAGAAAATATAAACTTTATTGGATAATGCAAGACCCCCAAACTGATAAAATACGCACCAACAAGTTTCAGGCGTGCTGTCCTTTGGGTTTGTCACACCATGACAAAGGGCAACATGCCCGAAACACGTTGGTGCATATTTTATCAGTTTGAGGTCTTGAATGATCCAATAAAGTTTAATTTTTTTATATGCAAGCCCCCTCTGAATCTGTTCATTCATCATCTGGTAGTGCTTTGCCACTTTCCACCTGCTTTTGTGCTACTTCTACCTAGGAAATTTTGCACACCACAGGACCTCCACAATGGATTCCAAGGACTGAAAGGACACATTGAAGATCCACAAAGTGAGTTCCTCATTCCTGTAACTTTTTGGGATCATGTCATTTTCTGGACTTTTATTCTTACTCTGAGGAGATGTTTATTGTGCCATCCAGACTATTTGTGTTTACTACCCTAGGCAACACTAGGCACTATTCCCCCCTATATATAAAATACATTTTTGTTCATTAACCTTCAGAAGGAGGTCATATCTATATACTCTTTCATGTTTCATATGAACACAGTCGCCAGTATGAAGCACTGGACCCAAGTTTTTATTTTAAGGAAATTTATGTGGCTCATTGCAATGCAGGAAATGTATTCTGGGAAATTGGGCAAGCAGTTTTAAGATGGAAAATAATTGCATATATAAATAAGAGAAGGAAGGAGATTGATTTGGAGATTTCTAAGGCGAGCAAAGAGTTAAATAATAGATTTTGTGCTTTTAAGCTAAATCCCACTACAGATAACAGAGACAGTTATATGAGAGCCAAGTATATATGTGAGGTTTGGCTGCATAGAAAAGAACAAAAGAAAATTAGAGATATAAAATTTTACAAGTTTGGAAATAAAGCAAGGAATTGTTGGGCAATATGGCTAGAAAACCTATGAAGTCAAACCATATTCTGAGAATAAGGGAAAAATCGGGAGATATCACCACTAATCCTAAAGCGATAAATAAGGTTTTTCAAAATTTCTACCAAAATGTGTATAGTAAAAGCAATATACTGTAGATCAAGAAGCACAGTGTGGTTTTCTGGGAAAAATAAGCTCCCTTAGTTAGACAGAGAAGAGCAGTTGATGTTAGATGCTCCTATAACAATTTAAGAGAGAGAAAAATCTATTACAAATCTTAGAAATGGGAAAGTGCCAGGCCCAGACATTATACAATGCTTTTTGAAGCATTAGTGAAGTATAATATAAATGTACAAAGAACTATCAAAGTGGTATGTATGTGTGATATACTTATTGCTAAATAATGCAAAGCTCCTCTATGATATAGGGGACTCTTTATTATTAGTTCTTATCACACATACATACAACTTTGATAGTTCTTTGTACATTTATATTATACTTCACTAATTCTAATCACACCACTAGAATATAATATTACACTTAAGTATTACACATATTTTAAAACACAATTATTTAATATATTTAAGATATTATATACACATTATTTACACATCACAGATTTATATTTAATAAAATGAAAATTGATATTTATATATATCACAATTATATTTTATATTTTCTTTTTATTTTATGCACATCACATTAGTTATCAATCACTTTGTTTCGGAATGGCTATATATATTTTTATTCCATAAATATTTGTCCAGCTGAGATCAGTTTGTAAACATATGTTATATATATTATGAATGGTATTAACTTTCGATAGATAGCAGCACTGCGCATGTGCAATCCGAACTTGATTGACTTTTTTGAAATACCCACTGCGCATGTGCGGGCGTGCTACAGGTGAAAAAGGATTGATTGAGACTCCTATTTAAGGGACATTAACGGACATTTCTGCAGAACAAGTGAAGAAGGGGGTCATCGGGAAGCGCATACCATGTTAAAACAAAAGACAAATGCTTATAGTGCAATAATGTAAAGTCAATGCTGTGATATTAAACTGCTAGCTTGAATGAATGTACAGAATACTCACAAACGTGAGATAGATACTGGCACATAAAGGTATCTTTAAGGGGTGGCTGTAATCCGTGCAAACGAGATATCACCAGACCGGTAGTCTCCACACAGGACCTTAATGCAAGACGATACTGGACATAGTGTAGACTGTATAACACATTTAATACGAGATAAAAACAAATCCAATCAACTCACATGATGTGTGTAATAAAAAAGCATTTAGATCACGCATGATCTCTGCAACCACTGCAACCGGATGGGACTTCTCTTGGGTTTCCCTCTGTGCTAGCGTGCGTTCCACGAATGCGTGTCACCGGCAGCCGGAAGTGACGACATCCGCTTCCAGAGGTTCCGGTTGGGGCGAACAGCGTCACTCTACGCGTTTCACCTTTCGGTTTCTTCTGCAGAACCCCTGAGGAAGAAAGCAGCACGCTTTCGAAACGCGTAGGGTGGCTTGTAAGGACCCCCATAGTGACGCCGAGCCTGCCGCCTCTTGTGAGCCGATCCGGAGGCGAATCAGCTGTTAATCTCGACAGACGAATCTGCTGCTGGGAAATCGTCATCACCTGCACGGCATCCTTCCCGTGAGCAGACACTGAGAGCACACACACACGCCGGCTGGCGTGTGCAGCGCCTCCTCTGCAGACCCGTTCCGGTGCAGTAGCTGTTTGAGCAGCAGAGAGGGGATACTCTCTAAATTATCCACCGCTTGTAACCATCTTTCGTCCGGTGAGTGGGCAGTTCACCCGGTGTCGCAGTGTGTTGGTCCTAACCATTAACCATTTGGTCATTTTATCATTCTGTGTATTTTTTTATTTTATTTTTCCTATGTCCATTGTCATAGTATTCAATTACATGTTTCATTAAATGTTTTTTTTAATAATTTTCACCTTGATCTCAGCTGCTAGTTTTTAGTCTTGTATGTTGTTTGTCCTATATATCTACAGTATTACGCTATGTTTTGTATTTTTGTCTCCTTTTTTTTCAAGTACAACTCATCTATCCTGAGCCTTACCTTGGCCCTGCATTTGGTGTGATATATCCTTTATCATTTTGGCGCCTGTAATACACCCTTTTTTTACCTTGTATTTCATTCTGACCAGGGGGTCAGTTTTAGTATTTAGGCAGCCCCTGCAAAGAGTCCAATCTACTTTGCAAGGTTTTACTCTGTATTTACATAGTGTGTACTTACTATCTAGTTAGCGCTCACCTGCTCTGTGTCTCCCATTTTTCAGATGAACCTGCTTTTTTATATTGCTATTGAACTGCTTGCTGAATATTTTAGAAATATGACGGAGTTAAAGGGATGAAGATAGGAGAAAGGGAAACTAAGATAGCTTTTATCATGGATGATTTATTGTTGTTTGTGTCAAATCCAGAAGAGGTTATAGAAAGAATATGTCATGTATTCAAAGAGTTTGGAAAATTTTAGGGTTTTAAGGTGAACTGAGCTAAAACTGAAATTCTAATGCTATCAAGTAAAAACAATATGAAATGGGAAGGAAAATGCCCATTAAAGGTAACTAGGAAACAACTTTAATATTTAGGAGTCTATATTAATACGGAGGGAATATATCTTTATGAAAATAATTTTGGGGCAATTTACCCTAAAATAATCACCGAATAATAGGATGGCAAAATGTACCACTTAATCTGTCTGGCAGATGTCAGATGGTTAAATGGATCAGTTTCGAAAGATTAATCAACCCTCTCCAGATGTTACCAATTTTATTGAAACTCTGATTCTATTGTTTTTAGGATGCCCATTGACTGGCAATGTTTTTATCTATGCCCCTTTGAGGGTGTACAGTAGATAACCATATTGACAATCAATGCATTTTTTGTCAAATGCTTGTTTTAATTTAATTGTAATATATATTATTTGGTGGCTGCTTTTTTTAGATTTCCCATTCATTGCAATTGTGGTAATCCTTGTCCAATTGTAGACATAGCTTTCCACAGTGACAATCCGTGGATAGAAGGGGTGGGACATGGGGGTAGTTATCCCGGGGAGGGTGGTGAGTCCTGCAAAGTTACTAGCGGGAGGCAGGTTAACCCCTTAATTACCATAACATTTAATAATCGCTGAGTTGATTAAGGAGTTACAGGCCAGTAGTTTTTTTAATTTTACTGTTGGTGCACATGGATAACACGGAGGACCAGAATGCTGAAGACGACCTTCATCCTGGCAGGGGTAAGTACAACTTTAATTTACAATATGCTGGCTGGGTAATGTTTTATTTTTAATGGGAAAATGTGCTATTATCCAGATATGGGTAATAGGGCATTACTCCATTACTGTATGTGTTGGGGAAGGGACGGTGTTGTTGGGGGTAGAGTGAGTGGGTAATAGGGTGCCCATTCATTGTCATTGGGGTTATCTGTGCTCCCATTAAGGGCATAGTGAACGATAGTGACAATCAATTGTTGGTTTGGCTAGTATTTATGTTGTATTGTATTTTAATGTTTATTTAATTTAATTGTGTATTTTGTTTTCATCACAAATGGGCAAAAGCATTATTAGACATTTGGCTACTAGTGCCTTTGCCCACTTGTGTGTGTGTGGTGATGTGGGTGGTGGGCGATGGTGGTAGAGGGGGTGGATGATGGGAGTGGTTGCACTGGGGTGGATGGTTTGGCCTACAGGAGGATTGTGGGATGGGTTAACCCTGTCATTACCTTAAAGGTTTCAAACACTAAGATAATTAAGGGCCTAACCACCTTCCCTGGCGCAACTATAGTACACCTTCAACCACACCATTATAACACCATTAACCCATTTATTACCATAGCGCTAGTCACCGCTAAGGTAATTAAGGGGTTACTAGTGTTTTAATGGTTGGTTATCGGTCCTTACATGTTCGTGAAAAAGAGGAGGACACTTACATTCTGGAAGGGTTAAGTAAAACATTTATTCATGTAATGTTATGTATTTAACTTTATCTATTTTATTGTATTTGAATGGGCAAAGTGCTAATAGCCATAATTGGCTATTAATACATTTCCCCATTCCTTTGTGGAGGAGGGGTGGTTTGTTGGGGATAGAGAGGGTGGGGGAAGATGTAGTTGCCCTGAGGTGGGTGTCTAGGCCTCTCGGGTGGGTAGTAGGCCCTTCATTACCTTTGTGCTAGTAACCGCTAAGGTAAGGGAGGGGTTAATCCACAACCTTTCAATAGGCCTAACCACCTGCCCTGAGGCAACTACCCCCTTCACCTATCCCATCTAGTCCCAAATAAATGAGGTATTTTGGTTTAACCCCTTCATTACCTTAGCAGCTAGCTGCTAAAATAGTGAAGCTGCTCTTATTATTTTAATAACATAGTATTGAAGCAGGTGGTCTCTGGAGCTGAACTGTATTAATTTCAGCCCTGGAAAATTAATGCAGATCAGCTCTGGAGACCACCTGCTTCAATATTATACAGGCTCAGTATGGAGTGCCGGTATATTCGCCATTTTTTATTCTGATGCATCACGTGACTGGGACATTTAAACATGGTGGAGATACTGGCACCCCATACCGGAGCCTGCAACTCGGGAAGCAGAGGGTCAATGAGACTGAAATGAATGCGATTTAGATCTGGAGATCCTGTGCTTCAATAATATGTTATTGAAATAAAATCAAAGCAGCGCAATCACCTGTTAGATGTGCACATACTAGTAGAGAGTGACTGGAAGAGACGATCAGTGAGAGCAGCCTCTTTAAATAATTTATTCTATTGGTTTCTATGGTAACAATTTGGTACAGTATGAAAGGAGCTTCTCTGGTTCAAATAGAATGCGCATCTACTTGTGAAGAAGCAAGGCAGGAGGAGCTCCAAAATATGTAAAGGTGCTGGGAGTCTTAGGCATCTGAACGCAGTGAAGCCTTTTCGCCAAAGAAACTAGTGAAGTTAGTGAGCCAGAACCCAGAACCCAGAAGTGGAAGCCCTCATTTGAGTGAGGACAGTTGCTACACACTAAGGATTCACAGGAATTGAGCTAGTTCAGTGGTGATCAAGTCTTTTTGTGAGTACATTTATTTGCCTTCTTTATTGATATCAGTAAAAATGTATTGCCATTTTACCTTTTTCCTTGGAATATTTATCTTGTACGTCTTCCATTTGAAGAAACCATCTGAACTTTACTCTGCATATCAGGTCACATATTGACAAATAACTTACTATATTATTTATTTATAAAATGTTTTACCAGGAAGTAATACATTGAGAATTACCTCTCATTTTCAAGTATGTCCTTGGCATAGAGTTAAGATAAAAAATAATACATGGTTACAATAAATAGTTACATAAGTGAACAGGGTATACATTATATACAAGACATTTCATGCACAGTTAGAGATAATATATATTATAGCCGTAGGTAACAGTTACAGACTAGATTAAAATGTTAGACAGCTTTAGTTTTGAAAGAACTTAGACTGGCGGTGGTTGTGAGAGTCTCCAGTTGATTGTTCCAGTTTTGTGGTGCATGGTAAGAGAAGGGGGAGCAGCCAGATACTTTGCTGAACCTTGGGACCATGAACAGTCTTTTGGAGTCAGATCTCAGATGATAAGTGCTGCATGTGGTAGGGGTGAGGAGCTTGTTCAGGTAGACAGGTAGCTTGCCCAGGAAGTATTTGAAGGCAAGACAGGAGAGATGAATTTTGCATTTAGACTCAAGTGATGACAAATCTAGTTATTTGAGCATTTCACAGTGATGTGTGTTGTAGTTGCATTAGAGAACAAAACAGCATATTGAATTGTAGAGGGTATCAATTTTGCTAAGCTGTGTGTGGGGTGCCGTGCCGTATACTTTGTCCCCATAGTCGATAATTAGCATCAGCATCTGCTGTGCAATATGCTTTCGGACCCGCAGACTTAGGGAGGATTTGTTCCTGTAAAGTACACCTAGTTTGGCATAGGTTTTGGATGTCAGGGTATCAATGTGCATCCCAAATGTTAAGTGGGAGTCAAACCATATACCTAAGTATTTAAAACTAGTAACAGGAGTTAGGGTGGTATTAGCGTTGGTTCTGATCTTGAGCTCAGTCATAGAACGCTCTAAAAATGTACCCTTGCTCCCAAATACCATTGCACAGTCTTGTCGTTGTTTAAAAACAGTTTGTTTTGGGAAATCCAATTTTCAAGTCTTTAAATGTCAGATTGAAGTATTTGTTCAAGATCGGAGAGGTTCGGGCTGTGTGGATATAAAATTGTGTCATCTGCATACATGTGTATTGAAGTTCCTTTTCAAGCTGTAGGAAGATCATTGATGAACACTGAAGAGCATGGACCCAAGAACAGAGCCTTGTGGGACACCACAGGTGATATCAAGGGGTTTGAGTTAGAGCCTGAGATAGAAACATGTTGTGATATACCCGATAGGTAGGAATTAAACCAGTTTAAAGCATGCTTCCTTATTCTAGAGCACTGGAGTTTGTTTAGCAAGATAACATGATCAACAGTATCAAAAGGCTTTACAAAATCTAGGAATATTGTACCAGTGAGTTGTCCCATTTCCATTCCACACTGGATTTGATTGCAAACTTTTAGCAGGGTAGTTACGGTGGAGTGTTTGGGGCGAAAGCCAGATTGGAATTGGCTAGGGAAATTTGTCTTGGTATAGTAATCGCTTAATTGGGAGTTAACACATTTTTCCATGACTTTGGATAGTATTGGGAGAAGAGAGATTGGCCTGTAGTTTGAGACTGTGTTTTTGTCCCCACTTTTGAAGATTAGGACAACTCTGGCAGTTTTCCAGGTTTTAGGGATATGGCCTGCAGTCAGAATAGAGTTGACTATGGAAGCAATTGGTTTGGCAATGAGGTTCATGTTTGTGGTTTGTGTTGTGTTTTGCTAATAAGTTTGTAGCACACCCCACAAAGTAATCTTTGAATGCATTTGCAATGTCAGTGGGATTTGTCCGAGTAATGTCATCCTTAGTTGCATGGTTGTTAATGGCTAGAAGGCTGGCATATATTGTTGATAACCTTTCATAAATTAGCTTGGTTTGATGAATTCTGATGAAGATTGTCAGAGTAATATTACGCTTTTGCATGTCTTGCTTGCCTCGTGCACATATTCCGCAGGCATCTGTTGTGATTAAGATCTTTGGTAGTGCCAGTTACTTTGTACCTTTTCCACAAGGAATCCCTGAAATGGTAGAGTGCTATAAGGTCAGTTGTAACCCATGGAAGTTGGGCCCCCATATTCTTATTCTGCATAGTGGAGCATGGGTATCGCAGAGTTTTAAGAACTCGGATTGAAAATAGTTGAGTACAGAATCAGGGGTGGGAATTAAGTCGATTTTGTACCAATGGAGGTTGGTAAGGTCAGCCAGAACTATTGTGGGTTACAGTTTCTAAATGTTCTAGTGAGGAGAACTTTAGGGCTTGATTGGGGTGATTTAATTTTCCTTACACAGTACATTATTGCATGGTCACTGAAAATGTCAAGAAGGATGCCATAGTATAGGATTCTGATAGGATTTGAGGAGAGAATCCAGTCTAGCAAGGAATGGTTATGCGATTTCAGGTTTATCCGTGTGGGTTGGGAAATGAGTTGCGATAGGTTAAGTGACTTGAGTTGTATCTGGATTTTGTGGTTTTTAGGGTTTGAGCCAATTGTAGTTGAAATCCCCAAGAACTAGCAGTTCACTCTTCTCATTCAGAGAGGAAATGGAGCCAAGAAACTGGGTGATATCAGTCCGGGACTGTAGCGGGGGTTTAGAGGGGCGGTAGATGCCAGCAACAAAGACAGGCTTAGAAAAGGGGAGGCAGATTATGCCAAGTAGGATTTCAAAAGAGGGTGGGCTTGGGGGCAATTTAACAGTGTAATTTGTAAGGTGTCTGCAATATAAAAGAACACCCCTCCTCCTCTCTTTGACCCATCTTTCCTAGAAATTGAGTATCCCTGAATGGCGATATTTGCATCAAGGGTTTTAGGGGTTAGCCATGTTTCTGTGAGAACGATGGCTTTGGGTTTATGCATAAGGCACCATGCCCTTAGTTCATTCAGTTTGGGCAGCAGGCTCCGGATATTTATATGGGCGTCATATTGACCTTTTAGGAATTTCAAGGGGGTATTCTCAGGGGTATGGGATGGAGTTTAAAAGGGAGGGCCTTGGTTAAGTTCAATATCATCTGCTAAAGAGAGTAATAGTACGAGAAGAAATTTGAGTAGTTGTTTGCAAGTTGTAAATTTGTGATGTTTGCCATTAGAATGAGCGGTGGTGGGTGTGCTGGTTTTCAGAGTTCTCCACCAACATTCAGTAGATAGTGGAAGGCTGTTGAGTAATCCAAAGCATATGGTGATGTTAGGTGTGGGCCAGGAGGAAGGGTATTGTAGTGGATAGAGAAAGTAACATTTCCATGAGGCCAGAATAAAGAACAAAGTTGAGATACATAGCAGGTTCATTATTTCAGAGGTCGGTAGTGTTGCATGAAGCTGTTGTGAGCCAAGTGAGTGTGTGCAGACTAAACAGCAAATGTGAGCCTTTTCTCTTTTTAAATGTTTTGCTTCATTGCAATGCTAGAGCCTATTGAGGGTTTGCAGAGGTTTGAGGGGGTGAGGGTTGCGGGGGGCGAGGGGGTGAGTGTTGAGGCCAGTTGTGTGCAGTCAGTGGTTGGAGAGGCTGCAATAAAATAAGGTGTAAAGAGGGGGGGGTTTAGTGTGCAGTCTAACAAACCTGGGATCATAATGTGGTCAGAGTAGCTCACCGTTTGTTTCCATGAATAGAAGCGTTTTAGCTCCAGTCCCCAGTCCTCCTCTAGTAAAACTATAGTTTAACTATATATTCTCACTTAAGATGCACCAGTTTAGATGCCAATGCTAACCGTGCCAATGCTTTCCCTTACACTGGTGTTACATGTATACATCTATGCAGTCACATGACCACTCACCCCCCAATAAATCTGCCTGTTACATGTTGGATGCTTAGCAGCACACAATAAAAAAAAAACTTTTGCTATTCACAACATACCAGAGATCAATAATAAAGGCATGTTATTTATCACTTCTAATGTTTTATGGTGTGGATATAGATTTGTGTGCAAAGGTGTATAATTAATTGCACTTTATTCTCACATATTAATTTTATTCAGATATACTTTATTCATAGTTTTAATTTGACAATAAAATTGCACTTTATTTGAAAAACAGTATTAGTTATTATCATACAGCACCTACTAGGATATGATATTTTTTTGGTTCACCACATATATCAGTTGCCTTTTGTCTAAAATAGAATGAAAATCATATGATCAACGGTATATAAAGTGCATGTACAGTATATGTATGTATATAGAAGTATTTCCGTATTAGGTTATCCTTTATTCATTAGTTGTAACAATGATTTTATAGGAGATTTTGAGAGTAGCACTCTCTGAGGGATATACTATACTCCTCAAACATTTCCTATAATATCACTGTGACACCAAAGGGATAACATATCATCTAATCACCTAATCATGAAAGTCTAATAATTTAATGTTACATTACTGTGATTAAAAAGTGAATTCAGAAACCCACACACCTCATAGGGGACAAAGTAATGTATAATTATACTACGCATTGTTTGAATTTCTGACTGTTAAATAAATTAACTGGTCTATGTATTTTATAAAAATTGGTTACGCTCTAAATACCATGAATCTAATTATATATTTTTTATACACCAACAAGAGAAATACAGTTTCCTCAATAATATTCCTCTGGACCTGACTTTCACTTTGAGTGCTCCCATATTGTCCAGCAGGCACAAGGTCAGTGTTAGGGTGAAGCTCGGTTTCTGTCACATCAAAGGCCATTACTGACTGCTATATTATGTAGAATACAGCAAGCCACTATGAGGCCACAGCCTTTTTCAAGTGAGTTTTCTAACATACAACCAGTCAATATAGACATCTCATTTGACTTTTCAAAACTCCAAATGTCCACTCAATGATTGAGTGGATATATGTACCTCGTTATTACTGTGCTCTGCTGAACTCAAAGGATAATCTTCCATACCCTGCATCACCTGAGCAATATAAACAAATTACATCAACAGCACATATAAAAAAATGTTAATCCTTATTCAATTGATTATTAATTGGCTTAGCCATGGCACAAAAGCCTCTGAATTCCATTGCAGTGAATAGAAATAATAGGCTTTACTGTCACTGGAAAGCTAATTCCCTGGGTGTTTTGAAAGGGCCATTGAAACAGTTTGACACATTTCTTCACAATGATGATTAATACTGTGCACCATTTTTTACCTTTTCAGTTAGGTGACCCTACTTAAAAATAAGCCCAATCAATCTGCACATATTTTGACTGAAACACTTGAGAGTATATTGAAGACTGTTGGGCTCTGTGAATTTTTTCAGCAGACAAAATTCCAAAACCTTTATATATTGGAATGTCTTTGATGTTCCATACACAATGTATTAAATTGGGTAAGCTTACTTGGACATTTTTTTCAGAATTGGTTTGTGAAAAGCGACAAAGTGGCTTCTTCTAGGTATTTTTAATATGGCCTTTAATTGTAACTACATTTAATCTGTTATTTCAGGTACTATAAGTAATTAAACCATTCATTGATGGTAATTCAATAAAAAAAGTATGTTAAATTGCAAATTGATTGTGAGTACTTTACAGTCTTTGGAGAACAAAAAATCCCTCAAGATTATTTGCTTCTATTTCCATTTTTTATTTACATATTGAATCTAACATCAAATTTTTATTTAACAGAAATATTATGTTTTGTGTGTTAGTTTAATACAAGTACAATATGCAGAGTCTCTAAAATAGTTTCTGCTGTTTCTACTCTGATAATGACAACATATTTTCAGACATTACTGTACAAAGGTAAGTATATCACTACTACTGTATATATACTACTAGTATATATAGGGGTTCTCTTTTAATGCTATTTGACGATCAGTCTTTAGCAGAACCTGAGAATATATATAGTTGTGTGCAATCAATATTGCCAAATCATTCCTACACATCTATATACACTCATACAGACGATATGATGTCTAACCACCATCTCTCTCATGTGTATTTAGTTCCCATTAACACATTTGTACAGTTGTTAACATTGAGGTGTAGTCTCCAAGGTTATAATTAATTATTTATTATTTGTCCTAAATGTAACAGTCTGTGATAATACTCATGCGATTACCATTCGTATCTGATTGGGTTACGTGCTGACACCCTGCCGTGAATGACTACCAAGATACCGCGTCTCCATTACTTCTTGTATATATACTTCACCAATATGATCAGAATTTTAGACTCCTTCACCCTGATGTAGAGTGGTTTCACACGCGAAACATGCGTTGGTTAGTAGGTCGTCACGCTGGTGACGTCAGTGGAGTAGCGACACCTCCTTGGAAAACATTGACTATACGGCTTGCATACTGGTGTTTCCTACCTCTCCCATGGTCAACCTTGACCATAAATATCTATCATGAGAGGGAAGGTGTACATTAAAAGATAGTTTTATAGCAAGTTGATTTTACGGTGCTACTCGGTGTGCTTTATTCCCATATGACTACAATTGTCACGTGTTAGGGAGGTTTATCGTCACTGTTTCAAATCCTTCATTTGATAGATCCAATGCTCACAACTGAACTACATTGAGTACACATTTACAACCTCTTAATTTATGAGATAGCTGATATCCACAGCAATATGCTTACTGTATCAATATGCAACTTATCTTTGATCTCCATGAGAAGCCATATTCTCATATGTATTATCCTAATATCTATAACACGTCCACCCTTCCAACTATACACTATTCAGCAGCACTAAACTGTACTGTATATCTATATTTACTCTGCATGAATTTTGATACTCTCCTTTGATGATCATGCGCAGGCTCTGCTCCAGAGTTTGATTCAAATTTGTTGCAGGTACTGTACACCCCATCAGCACGTGCTGTGTGCACACTGCACATCAACAATCAGAAATCTGGTTTTACTTTCAGCTTCTGTCATGCAGCCATTTAGCTATTGTCTGTTCATCCTTTATAAGCTCAGCCTTTGCCTCTACAAATTGGCTTAGCATAACAGTTTGTTACTTGTAACGTTGTGCTGGTCACAAGCTCTCTGTTGTTCCACAGGGTTATACACCTTCAGTAATGTACTGCCAGGTTTACCTTCTCACTATACCTGCAGAAACCACCTACACCAATTACGTATCTTTATATATATATCGCCGGAAGAAGAGATCAGTGTATCTCGAAAGCTCGCACAAATAAAAGCATTTCGTTAGCCACAGAACGGTATCATCTATTTATTTTTTGATTAGATAGATAGATAGATAGATAGATAGATAGATGGATGGTTTAGTCGTTTCACTGGGGACAACCATATATATAATATACCATATATCCTATACGTTTATTGATACGTTTGATTAATATATTTACCCCAGTTTACCACACCATTATGGGGATTTTATCAGTATTCACTGTATATAAATATTTTCACTATGTATTATATTTGGATGTAATAAAATTTTATTATTTTTGTTTTAAGTATTGCTGATCCACTGGTCATTATATTGCCTATACAGATAATTCATCTGATGGTCCAATACAATTCTCCATGTAACTTATACGCACGGAGAGCAGCATTTGGGCACCTTCTGATCCTGTCTGGATCAACCTTGTATAGATATGAACAAAAAATCCCTCAAGATTATTTGCTTCTATTTCAATTTTGTATTTACATAATGTGACATCAAATTTTTATTCAACAGAAATGATATGTTTTGTGTGTTGGTTGTACACTATGAGGAGTCTCTAATATAGTTTCTGCTGTTTCTACTCTGATAATGACAATATATTTTCTGACATTACAGTACAAAGGTAAGTATATCACTACTTAAGACTGGCAGCAGAAAGACATCATGCAGTTAATATATTAGCTTAATACTGCAAGTACTATAGGGCTCACTGTAGACTCCACTCTCCATTAATACTTTTTTATTCTATTGTTTTTCAGTAGACTAATTTGACCCAATATAATATAATCACATGCTATGGCCTCAGGTAAAGTCTAAGTATATTTTCAAAATTGAATTACCAAACTATGCGTTTTGGCCATAGACATTTTTTTACTGAAGGATTCTATTTTTCTCTAGGGTAGGTAATTGCAAAACTAATAAATGTACTGTACATTTCTTTATTCAAAAAGTCATTTTTGTTGCAGTAAGTATTGTGAGAGATGACAACATGTTTCTATATCTGTTATGCCCAACGGATCCAATTGTTATCATAGTGACCATAATTCTTGTCATGTTGTTTTTCTTCTAACAATATAATTATTCCTTCATAATTTGCTTAACAAGCACTGCTAACTATAAATAAAGCACATTAAACATAGACATGCATCAATCACAATCGACATGCAAATATTCACTAAGAATAAAATGTATTTGCATAAAATCAAATACAGGTACATAAAAAGTCACCATTTCTACAACATATCATTTTAAATAACATAATACATCTAAAATGAGCTGAAAAAACTGTAGTAGTAGTTGTATAATTAATTATAATATGAAAGATTATCATTGCAAATTATCTTTTACTGATTTGTGACTTTATAAGAATTTTTTTAATTCCGGCTGTGGAAATCTGACAAGAATAACCAAAAAGGCTGAAACTCACTGGAATTCTATTAGCTCCATTAAGTCCAAAATGCTAAATAAGCACACTTTTTTTTGAGAGAGAGAGAAATAGAAACTGGTTTGTTAATTAGTCTCAAGTTGTATAGATATCCCTTTGAATCTCCCCCAAATAACATAGGGAGCCATGCCTGTGCTAAAAAGGAGCACACCTGAATGTTCCTAGGAGATATTCTAATCAGACATGCAAAGAATATTTAAATAAGTCTCACCGTAAAATATTTCCATAAGAGCAATACTGACATGCCTAAGGCACCTTGTGATAAAGTGGGTTTTGGTGTCAGGAACCCACAACCTTTATTATTCTGGGAAGTACTGTAGCTCTAGCATTGAACTAAAAATATGCTGGAAGCTCTACTGTAACAGCATACTTTTGATATGTACTGATCCAGCGGCCATTATTCGAACACTTCATGCATCATGTACATCGGAATCCCGATTTGAAACCGCGGGATGAATTCCAGCCTTCCCGCACTAAGATGCGAGCGCGGCGAGTGCAGAAAAATGAATTTTAGTTTTCTGGCTTTTAAAAACATGAAATTGACACAGTAGCACAGTACGGTACACATTACAATTCATCCATTTTATTGCACACGAAGAAACAGAATCCATGAAATTCAAACAAAACATGCGCGATAAGCGCGGGTGCCTGGGGCGATTGGCCGCGTTCATGCTGCGTGTGGAACAAGAGAGAACTTAAAATCGGCGCCGTGATGTGTTCGAATAACGGACGCTGCATTAGTACTGCACACATCTTTAACCCCCGTACTGTGGCTTCATTTGAAAGCAGACCCTTCAAATTCCTGGTTGCTAGTTCAATTTGCCTTGTGCATGAAAATGGAGCATGCTTGAGATACATGGGAAATATGTGACAGTAGAGCTTCTCAGCATTTGGCTTAGTTCAATGCTAACGTTGCTGCCCAGAATAGCAGAGGTTGTGGGTCCTGATCCTCTTTCTGTATACTGCTCTCAGTTATGATGTGGGGTAAATTAGATTATATTAAAATTAACTTTTAATACACAAATTAAAATAATGTCAAATAATAGAACATGGACTTACTGTAGCAAGGAATAAATATTTACAGTGAAGCAAACTAGGATAAAAAAATATGCACCAGAACCAGGTAAACGGGTAAACATTAGTAATAAATAGGTGTTCAGAATGGTATAAACACCAAATAGAGATGGACAAGGAAGGTTCAATAGTAAGACCACTATATCTGTCTTTGGCCAACTTGTTGTAAAGTAGAAAGAGCTATTGTTAAATCAGACTAGTGCTATATAGTTAGCAGTGTTGCCTGTTGGTAAATATGAACCTGCGCTCTAATAGTAATAATATAGTTGAAATCCGGTCAGGAGGTAAACATAAATATATATAGATGTACACACATGTAGGAAGTCCCCTTATTGATAGGATCAAGTGGTGTATATTAATATGATATAATAAAATAAGCAGCAAGGTGGATACTGCTATATTAGAATAAACCCAGGATAAAGTGTAGTGGTGGAACAGATATATTTTACACAAAGCAGTTTGTAGTCAGCTGCATGTCTGTAGTGAGGTCATAGAATTGTATATAGTTAACCTCTTTTAGCCCCAATGATATAGCTATGGGCAATAGGTTACATAATCAGCATCCAAATCATAGGTCTCAAGATATTGTATTAGACCTATCACTGCAGTCTGATAAGCTGTACCGGTCTAGAACAGGAACTGCTATAGCATGGTAGAGAATAATGAACACAAACTCTATCCTGACCAGTTAACCTGGCCAAATATTCAAGCTAAGTACTAGCTAGTCTGTACCATATTAGAGCAATTGCGCCACTGTGTCAACATATTGTAATTGATAAAATAAGTATCAGAGTAGACCACTAGTGAACTGTCGGTCTAACTGCCAGACAGCGCGGTTGCTACTCTGTACCAGCCCCTAGGTTTAGGCACACTGATGCATGGACGTCAGAACAGTGACCTGAAGTACGTTTCGCGTCATATGACGCTTTATCTGAGATTACCTTCGTTTCAGTTTTTATTTATTTAGGTATCCTGATCCTCTTTGCCTGATACCACTATACCCTTCATCACAAGGGGCATGACTTTTCAGTATTGGTATTAAGGAAATATTTTATGAGGTATGCTCCTTTTTTAGCACATGTGTCTCTCCCCACAGATATATTGTAACGTGATTTCTGTTCAACTGCCGCACTAAAGTGCGGTATGAGCACATGTTGTCCACACCTCATCCATGGTCTCACTGCGCTGAGCCGCATGTACCTCGTTTGTGGTCAGATGGACTTATTAGTTGTGTTTTTGCTGTTCTGTGTGAGGTCACACTGAATATCTCCACCTATGATACCTCTAAATCAGAGGTCCCAACTCCAGTCCTCAAGGACCGCTAACAGTGCAGGATTTAAGGATAGCCTATCATTAACACAGGTGGCCCAATCATTTTGACTGAACCATCTGTGCTCTAGCAGGGGTAATCATAAAATCTGCACTGTTAGTGGTCCTTGAGGACTGGAGTTGGGGACATCTGCTCTAAATGCTACAGTTCAGTTCAGAAATAACCTAGCAGGTGTCTGAAGAGAAAATAAAGTGAACACATATCTCTGTCAAACAAAGAAAAAAAACATAGTGCAACACTGGTATAAAACAATTAAACTAAAAAGGAACACAACTTACAACAACACACTCACATAACACAGAATGACTGAAAAAATGGTGCTATTTAATACTAAGAATAAAAACATATACAAAGACAAAACAAATGTCTAAATGAACATGAGGAACATGAACTGTGGAGATCCTATCCGGTGATGTAAAAATTGGAATCCTACTCACGACAGGGCGGCCAACAAACAGTGTTGATAGCAACGTTGTCTCTCCCTCCGTGCTGGATCCCAATTTGGAGACTCCACAGTATACTCTCAGGGCTCAGATGCCGCCGTCACGTCAGCTGTTGCTTAGTTCGCCGACCCGCTGGTCACGTCGCATCCATATAACCATCTGTAATAGCCAATTCGATTTAATTGTAGTAAAATCAAATAATTAATATACACAATTATCATGTCTATAACATTGCAGGTAAAGCTTGAAGGATGGCCAGAATAAAATATTAGTAACAGCACAACTAAAACCCTAACAGAGTTACAGTCTCTGAATATAGATTATTACATATGTCAAATTTTGGATTGATCATGGTCAATTAGCCCATGCTCTGTTCTATCTTAATAATTAAATAACATTTTATTATGTTCTGAAAACACCATGTTTAATGAAAAATGTTTTTTTCATGCAATAATACATATAAGGTAGAATATTGAAATTGACCTAACGTGCAAGTTTATTTCACATATGACGTGTGAAATATGATACATATGTTATCAATGTCCCATTGATTTTAATTCATAGGCAGGAACAATCCATGAATGTCCATTATGTACATGCACAACATTCACCCTCATACACACATGATACATATTTCTTGGATGTGGCCCAATTGCCATGGTTAGAACAAAGCTAACAAACACACAGATACCCAGCAAGCTCTCAGAAACCCCCCAAAATTACCTATATATATATATATATATATATATACACTACCGACACACTTTATTAAAGTGTGGCCGGTACCGCAAGCCGGGAGATTTCCCGGCTTGCTAGTGGCCGCCCCTCGGCGTGCCGCGCGTCATAGACGCGCGGTCACGCGTCTTTGGGAGCCTGCGCCCCCTGCACGCGCGTCCAGGGCTCCCCGAGGGAGCCCTGGTGTCCCTGCAATCGGGGGACGGCGGCAGGGGGTTCCGGGGGACCCGGCGGACCCGGCAGCGGTAGGGAGAGCGCCCCGATCGGAGGGCGCTCTTCCGCTGCTTCGGCGCGCGCCCGTCACCCTCGGGCGCGCGCCAGGCTACTGCTGCGGCCAAGAACGGGCAAATGCTCGAATAAACTTGGCCGCAGCAGTATATATATATATATATATATATATATATGTATATACATATGTATATGTGTGTGTCAAAAGGAATGCTACTGGCCGTGGCTAATTGTATTAAACAAGAAACAACGAAGTCCAGAGCAACATCCAATGTGACAAAAATACACAGTAAAATACCTATATATCTCTTGAAAAGGGTCATTTAGTTAACCCTTTGGCCAAAGCGTATAAGCCTGCGAGCCACTTTCAAGGCATGACCATAATATTGCAGGTCCTAACACTAACTGATTAAAATACTTATTAACCTCTATAATTAGGGGAAGGATGGTCCTGGCATTGAACCTGTCGCAACCAGCTGCATGAAAAGAAAACCTGCTTACCTGGACAGTGGGGAGGGGCGAGCTTTAAACCCTGGGTATTTTTGTCACATTGGATGTTGCTCTGGATGTATTTGTTTCATGTTATAATAAAGCTGTTTGAGATTAACATACCATAGACAGATGGCCTGTACACACAGCAGAGCTTGTATACACAAGATTTGTAGAGACAACACTATCCTATGAGAGAGATATTCTTACCTTTAAGTCAAATAAACACGAATGACAGTATACCTTAATATTAATATTCAAACATACATTTGTGCTTACTTGAGAAAAATGTGGCGATGACATTCTGCCATGTCTCCACCCCACCGGCTGTTTTCTCATGATCTCCTGCAACAAGGACAAGAGGGTCCTCCTTGAGACCCTACCATATGCTGCCCAGTAGATTGTGACATAGTGCCATGTTGTGCAGAATGCAGCAACTCATCACAATGTCACAAACCTTTTCAGGCGAGTGATGTAGGGCACCACCAGATCTATCCAGACATCTGAAACAACTTTTCAACAGTCTAAACATCCTCTCAATAACCGATCGAGTGGATGTGTGCGCCGCATTATAACGCTCAGAGTAGGAGGATCCAATGCGCACTCACATCCAGATGATATGGAAATAAAAGAAAAAGAAAACAATAGTGTAATTCTGTGTGTATTTTATATAGATAAAGGTGGTAATGCACACACATTTAGTAGGGATAAACAGGCATCTCGGTTAATCAGTTTAACCAAACTGTTGTTGAGAAACATCTGATGTCATGACTTCTTATATAATCTCTGATGACAGGATATTCCCAATATCTCCCAGGCTCACGGGCAGCAGGATATTATGAGGATATAGAGAAATAGACACACATAGTATAATAGTGTATACAGTAGCGGCTCTGCTGACTCTAATGCGGCTGCCCCCGCAGTTTAAAAATAGCGCGTGTGACGCGCGGGCTGTCTTCTGCCAAAACACGGACGGTTTCCCCGCTCCTCGGGCGCTTCCAATAGTAAGCGCCATTAGCGGGAAACTCCGCTTTTAAATGGAGAACAGACCCACGGCTAGCCTGCTATGCTCCCTGCAAGCTCCCGGCAAGCTTTAGAATGAGCTTAGCCGGGACAGTATATAGCTATATTCTATAGCTATATAGTATATCAACTCACATTGTGTGTACTAATAGTATGCCTTTAGGTTGTTAAAGTAACCAACTTTTGATGTCTTCTGGAATCACAGGAAAAATCCCAGGCAAAAAGAGGAAAAGAAAACAGGAAAAGGTAGAAAAATCTTTATATTGAATAAAAAAAGCACTTACAGAGCTGTAAACATAAACAGCCTAAGGTAGTCCAAAACACATGTGACCCCACTCTCAGTAAAACCTAGTGCTGGCCATGCACCCAGGGATACCACACTGAGGGGGTAAAGAGCTTCAGACAGCTCCTCAAGGTCTATAGATTGTCAGCAGCTGGCTCAAAAAAATGCCTCAACGCGTTTCGTCCGAATGGACTTCTTCAGGGGTCTTTGTAAATGTCCTGCTATCCTTTTCTTCTTTATACATTCAAAATTTGCACCTTTTCCCCTTCTCTTTTCCTATTGGCTGAGCGCTGCATGCGAAGACCCAGCACGTGCTTTCCATCGGGAGTGATGATGTCATCACACTACAGACAACCAGCACTGCATGTCAGCGCTAATAATGCGTTCCACGCATGGAGAGCAGGAAGGAAAGTAAACACACAGGGGCAGCGCTACCCACTTGTGTGTATTATCATAGACAGACCTACAGGTATAAAAAGTTTGTAATAATAGCCATCTTGAAGATAAGTTAATACACAGGGGCAGTGCCACCCCTTGTGTGTATATGAACTGGTGTACTGGTGTAGTGAGGTACTATAACAGCCATATTAGGGAATACAATAATCCAATGCAGATAGATAATATCCACTCATATATAATACAGTGGATGAACCATAATTTAGTGTTTAGTAATAACCATCATAAAAGTCATTAATACACAGGGACAGCGCTATCCACTTGTGTGTATACAGTAGAAAAAACATGAAATAATATGCAATAATAACCATCTTAGGAAAAACAGCAATTAACCCAAAAAATATATGATTAACCCTAAAAATGTACTATAATACACTAAAAAAGTATCTACTGTAAAAATAAACAGCTATGATAGCACAAGATATATGGTATAAAATACACAGCATACAAATACATTTGAAGTATACACATATATAGATAAATAAACACATATACATAAAAATAACCTGAATCAGTAGAACCTCATCTATATTAAAAAGGCATTAAAATCAAAGTCAGCATTCAATCCCTTTGGTTGCAAAGTTTTTAGCTCAAAAATCCAAAATGATTCTCGTTGCGATAACTGTTTTAGCCTATTCCCACCTCTCCAATGTATTGGTACTTGTTCTATCCCCATGTATTTTAAACCATCAGAATTGGAGTTGTGATATTTTTTAAAATGTAGGGGAACACTATTATTTTCTATCCCTAAAATGATGTTTCTTAGGTGTTCAAGGGTCCTTGTACGGAGGGGACGTGTAGTTATCCCTATATATTGTAATCCACATGGACATGTTAGCATGTATATTACATGTGTGCTTCTGCAGTTTATAAATGATTTAATTTTGAAGGTTTTTCCTGTGTTGTTAGAGCTAAAAGTGTCAGTTTTAGTCTGACCATTTTTACAGGCTTTACATGTAGTACATTTATGAAAGCCTTTTGGTAAAGATGGTAGCCATTTGTCCACTTCATTTTCTTTCTTTTTTCTTATTTCTTTTAGGGCACTGGGTGCTAACGAGTCCTTCAGATTCTTTGCACGGCTGAACACTATCTGCGGACCTTCCTCCAAGAAATCGCCCAGAATGGGATCTCCTTTTAAAATATGATAATAGTTTTGTATTACTTTTTGGATCCTATTGAACTTGCGATAATATTTGGTTATAAATGGAATAAAATTATCCTTCATTTGTTTCTTTTCATTAGTTATTAAAAGATTTTTTCTGTTCATTGTGTCTACTTTTTTCTTGCTTTTTGTAAAATGTAGACACAATGTAGACACAAAGTAGACACAATGTAGACACAAAGTAGACACAATGGACAGAAAAAATCTTTTAATAACTAATGAAAAGAAACAAATTAAGGATAATTTTATTCCATTTATAACCAAATATAATCGCATGACAGGTGTTAATCAAACTAATTAATTAACAAAAATATCCTACATGTGTGTTATTTGGAATAAATCAGTTATGTACAATGAGAAAGTACTTGTAGCATTAAAGTAAATATTTTGGATTTGTAAACACATTTTGAATGATTGTACTGTACAAATGATTTTGTGCTTGCTATTGAATACATTGAACAAGTTCCAACCCCTTCCACTTCTGATTGGCTGTGTGTCTTGAGCCCTGCCCTCTCTCTAGTAGTGTTAGACCAGGCAGTTCATAGATATAATTAAAAGGTGAGTATTGCACGTACATCAATTAAAAAATCACACAGCATGACATGTTTGGGACATGTTACCCATCTGTAGACAGCCGATCACCCTCGCAATGCAGAACTTGCAGATCTTTTCCTCTCACAGCAGTGGCAGAGGCTCGCGAGATTCAGCTCGGCTGCAGATCACTCAGCTGTTGCAGAGGCATGCCTGGATCACTCAGCTGTTGCAGAGGCACGTCTGGTTCAGCTCACTGATGGGGATCCCTCCTAGTACCTGGCAGTGTCACTGCAAACTCAGCGGAGCTCCTTCGCTTCCTGACACGTGCACGTGCACAGTGGCGTCTGACGTCATCAGATGGCGTCCGGTAATGTCTCAGTGTCTTTGTTCCGTCGCGCTAGATGGCGCCAAAACCGGCGAAAAGGCACAGAAGGATAACAGGTCCCCAGCAGATAGTGTGATAAAAAATACCCCAATGGGTATATAGAGCATAAGTAGGGAATGCGCCCACTTCTACGCGTTTCGTTATGGAAAACTTCTTCAAGGGAATGGAGGAAGTTCCGGGGCGCTTCTTAAACCCTCAAGTCTCTCCCAATTGGCCGCACTAGATTGAACCAACTCAGAGCACCTCTGGGAATTAACCCATTCAGCGCTGAATCTGGATCAAGACAGGCGGCCTCTCAGCTAGAGATGGGGGTGGCAACATAACATGTAACATTAAAAAACAATTTTATTTAATTAAAACAAGGTATCAGAATGTACAATCTAAAAATAAAGAAAAGATAATTAGTAACATCCCAATTTAAAAGACGTACAAAAAACACTCTTACCTAATGTTACATGATAAAATGATATGGTCAAATTTTAAAATACACAGACAATTGGAGAGAAGTCAATAAAAAATGTGTAAAAAAGATTTTTTTAAAATCTAGTACAATATCTAAAAAATCTAATATTCACTGGTGATAGAACATAAAAATATCCTAAAAATCAGAAAAGGGACCAGACATCAAGTTCCTCGTTAAGGCCCAGTGGCGACAGAGTTTGTAACTTATATATCCAAAAGCTTTCCTGCTTGGATAATTTTTTGTCTCTGTCGCCACCGCGTCTCCCTGAAGGTACAATTTGTATACCTAAATAGCTTAGTAATGAGGGATCGCTGTTGTGTTTTAATTTAAAATGTCTAGACACGCTATGTTGTTCGAATCATATTCTGATGTTCCTGGCGTGTTCTAGAATCCTCACTCTCAGGAATTTTTTCGTCCGCCCAACATACTGATACCCACAGGAACATTGTAGCAAGTACACTACATATGTTGATTTACACGATATGCAATCTTTTATGGTGAATTTATCTTTGGTGCTGTTTGAAGTAAATGTTTTTCGTTCTGTATTCAACATTTTGCAAGCCTTACATCTTCCACAGCTAAAGTTACCGTTAGGTTTGCTAGGCATCCAGGTGGTCTCTGAAGATGTAATCATCGGACCGCCAATATCACTTGGTGCTAGATGGTGTTTGAGAGTCTTAGCCCTACGGTAAATGAAGCTTGGTTTCGGATGAAGAGAGGGACCTAAGATTGGATCATTACATAGAACTTTCCAGTTGTTGTTTATTATCTTCTGGATGCTCTTACTCACTGAACTGAATTCCGTAAATAATGGTACTTTAAGTTTATCACTTTCGTCCTTATTTATTTGTTTTTTCTGAATCAGCAGAGAGTCTCTCTCCATCTTTTCTACTTTTTCCAAAGAACTGAACAGCAGAGCCTTGTCGTAGCCTCGTTCAATAAACCTCTCAAACAGAGAAGCTGATTGGGATTCAAAATCCGTCTGAAGACTACAATTTCGCTTAATGCGCATGAACTGGCTTAGTGGTATATTATCAATCCAGGTTCTTTTGTGATTGCTGGATGACAATAAAAAGCTGTTGGTGTCTACCTTTTTAAAAAATGTTTTGGTATTTATATTTTTACCCATCCTGGATACCAGACTAAGGTCCAGAAAATCTATCTGATTTGGATTCGTTTCAGAGGTAAATTTTAAATTAAAATCGTTTGTATTCAGATAGATCTTAAATGATTCCAAAGTGTCCTCATCACCTTCCCAGATGCACAGGACATCATCGATATATCTCTGCCATAAAATAACCCTATCTGCAAACGGGTTATTATGCCATATAAAGTTATCCTCCCATATCCCCATGTATATGTTGGCATAACTGGGGGCAAAACGCGTCCCCATGGCCGTGCCACACAACTGTAGATAAAACTGATTTAAAAATAGAAAATAGTTGTGTGACAGAATAAAATTAATGGCATCGATAATAAAATCACAATTTAGTGGGTGTAGTTCATCATCTCTTGATAAAGTCTCCTTAATTGCGTCAATCCCTTTATCATGGGGAATACATGTATAAAGGGTTTGAACATCAAATGTTGCCCATCTGTAGCCGTCTTGCCACTTGATTGTTTTTGCCAAGTTCAAGACGGCAATAATATCCTTAATATAAGATGGCAGTACTTTCACATATTTCTGTAGAAAAAAATCTATGTACTGTGACAAATTCGATGTTAAGGACCCAATTCCGGAGATTATCGGTCTACCCGGTGGATCGATAGATGTCTTGTGAATCTTGGGAAGATGATAGTACACTGGTATAGTGGGAGATAAAACATTTAAAAATTGGTATTCAGATTTATTTAAAACCGTAGACACCAAAGCTTCATCGAGAAGGCTCTGTAGTTCGGAGACAAAGCATTTAGTAGGGTCCCTACTGAGTCTGCTGTAACTAACGGAATCGTTCAATATACGCATCGCCTCAGTTTCGTAATCCTCACGGTTCTGGAGGACAACTCCTCCACCCTTATCCGCTTGTCTTATGACTAGATTTTTCATATCCTGTAATTCTTTAAGTGCTAGATGTTCCCTATAGCTAAGGTTGTGTGAAATATCTGTTGGTTTAAAATTCTTCACCAGTGAAGTGAACTCATTATTAACTATGTTAAAAAAAGAATCAATAGAGCTCCCTTTACTATGTGCAGGGTAAAACCTCGAGGGTGGTTTAAATCCACTATGTTGACATAGGGTCAGGTGGTCTTCCTCCTCAACGTGATCTATATCTAGGACCACTTCACTAGGGTCATCTGACATTTCTTTTTTGAGAAAGTGTCTCTTTAGTGTCAGATTCCTAGTGAATTTATGCAAGTCAGTAAATAACTGAAACCCATTAGGTCCACTAGATTGGGAGAACTTAAGGCCTTTACTTAAGATCAACTTCTGACATAATGTCAAATTAATGTTGGATAAATTAAAGATACCATTAAAAGATTTATCATTCACTAGTTCGATTCCCTTCTTTGTTTTGGTCTTACACCCTCCTCTCGTCCCTCTTCTGGTGAGTGGTGTCTTTTTTGAGATCTCTGAGTCTCTAGATTCTTTTTCTCTTTCTCTCTTACAGTACTCCCTTTTTCTGTTGGTCCCAATATCTCAACTTGAGTTCCTCCAGAAAAAGGGATTTTTTTGGAGATTGCTGCTCGGAGTTTTTTCTTGGAGGGTAATTAACCCTTTTCTGTTCATATTGTCTATCATTCTGGCGTGTGTCTTTGCCATATGACTCCTTATGGGAGTACTCCGATCTATTATTAGAGCTATTTCTCCTTCTACTGTAACTTCTATAGCGTTTGTCTTGTGTTTTTTTGGAATAGTTTTTATAGGGTTTTGGATTGTCTTTAGACTGTTCCTTTTTCCCCTTTTCTTTTTCAAAATGCAGGCTACTCTCTCTTCTTTTCTTATGATGTTGTGTAGCTTGAGGTTTATTGGGGGGATTTTGGTTAGTACCCTTTTCTCTTTCTGACTTATTCCAGTCTTTTTGTCGACCATTATCATAGTCGTGTTTGTCACGGTAAAACTTCTTTTGCTTATTTAGCATAATCTCCTCCGTTGATGACTCTAATGTCATCTTTAGTTCGCATTCCAGTTTGGAGCAATCAGTATTAATAACTAAAGGCTCCAAAGTTAGGATCTTTTTACCTATTTCTTTCTCTAGTACAGCAATTGATCTACTACGTTCAAAGATGATTAGCCTCATAAGCTCCCTTGAGCATTCCTCCTGAATTCTATCCCATTCCTTCATAAATTGGATGTTATCTCGTCCAAAAGTGGGGTTCTTCTGGAAACGTAACCCCCGGGGTACTCTCCCGCAATCTAGATATCTTTGTATGGTGTTACGTTCCAGCCACTGTTTGGTCTCAGTCATTAGTAAATTCTCTAACTGTTTGAAATGGGTTTCAGTTGAAATATCAAGTGGGCAATCATCTTCAAAGACATTTAGCTCATCTCTGAACATGGAATCAAATAATGCTGCCCTTTTTTCCCTACAGCTTGATAAAGACCAAGCCATAGTGATACGGAATTCAGTTCAGTGAGTAAGAGCATCCAGAAGATAATAAACAACAACTGGAAAGTTCTATGTAATGATCCAACCTTAGGTCCCTCTCTTCATCCGAAACCAAGCTTCATTTATCGTAGGGCTAAGACTCTCAAACACCATCTAGCACCAAGTGATATTGGCGGTCCGATGATTACATCTTCAGAGACCACCTGGATGCCTAGCAAACCTAACGGTAACTTTAGCTGTGGAAGATGTAAGGCTTGCAAAATGTTGAATACAGAATGAAAAACATTTACTTCAAACAGCACCAAAGATAAATTCACCATAAAAGATTGCATATCGTGTAAATCAACATATATAGTGTACTTGCTACAATGTCCCTGTGGGTATCAGTATGTTGGGCGGACGAAAAGATTCCTGAGAGTGAGGATTCTAGAACACGCCAGGAACATCAGAATATGATTCGAACAACATAGTGTGTCTAGACATTTTAAATTAAAACACAACAGCGATCCCTCATTACTAAGCTATTTAGGTATACAAATTGTACCTTCAGGGAGACGCGGTGGCGACAGAGACAAAAAATTATCCAAGCAGGAAAGCTTTTGGATATATAAGTTACAAACTCTGTCACCACTGGGCCTTAACGAGGAACTTGATGTCTGGTCCCTTTTCTGATTTTTAGGATATTTTTATGTTCTATCACCAGTGAATATTAGATTTTTTAGATATTGTACTAGATTTTAAAAAAATCTTTTTTACACATTTTTTATTGACTTCTCTCCAATTGTCTGTGTATTTTAAAATTTGACCATATCATTTTATCATGTAACATTAGGTAAGAGTGTTTTTTGTACGTCTTTTAAATTGGGATGTTACTAATTATCTTTTCTTTATTTTTAGATTGTACATTCTGATACCTTGTTTTAATTAAATAAAATTGTTTTTTAATGTTACATGTTATGTTACCACCCCCATCTCTAGCTGAGAGGCCGCCTGTCTTGATCCAGATTCAGCGCTGAATGGGTTAATTCCCAGAGGTGCTCTGAGTTGGTTCAATCTAGTGCGGCCAATCGGGAGAGACTTGAGGGTTTAAGAAGCGCCCCGGAACTTCCTCCATTCCCCTGAAGAAGTTTTCCATAACGAAACGCATAGGAGTGGGCGCATTCCCTACTTATGCTCTATATACCCATTGGGGTATTTTTTATCACACTATCTGCTGGGGACCTGTTATCCTTCTGTGCCTTTTTGCCGGTTTTGGCGCCATCTAGCGCGACGGAACAAAGACACTGAGACATTACCGGACGCCATCTGATGACGTCAGACGCCACTGTGCACGTGCACGTGTCAGGAAGCGAAGGAGCTCCGCTGAGTTTGCAGTGACACTGCCAGGTACTAGGAGGGATCCCCATCAGTGAGCTGATCCAGACGTGCCTCTGCAACAGCTGAGTGATCCAGGCGTGCCTCTGCAACAGCTAAGTGATCTGCAGCCGAGTTGAATCTCGCGAGCCTCTGCCACTGCTGTGAGAGGAAAAGATCTGCAAGTTCTGCATTGCGAGGGTGATCGGCTGTCTACAGATGGGTAACATGTCCCAAACATGTCATGCTGTGTGATTTTTTAATTGATGTACGTGCAATACTCACCTTTTAATTATAAATTGAATTTTTTAATTTATTACACTATGAGGTTTTTCTTTGCGCTGTTCTCTTTCTTTTTTCTGTATTAGCCTGGAGTGCTGAGCTCTCTACTTTGAACAGCTGCATCAAACCTCATCTTTACAAGGTTGTATTCACTTTATTATGTTTTGAGTCACCTCACTTATATTTATTATTTTCATATATGAGCGCAGTTTTTTGTTTTTTCAGTTCATAGATATAATGTAATTGGTGCACTGCTAGATAGAGGACACAATTCAATATCCAGAGCCTATGAGAGGGGGAAGGGGGTGAGAGTTCCAATAAACAATGATAAAATAAACAAATGTATGAAACAATTGTGTGAAAACATTATGTTCTTGAATATCTTGGTCATACCATATTTTTATTGTTTAAAATAAAAGTATTTAGTTATAGTACAGAAATGATTTATTATAAACAACACACAGAGATAGCTTTGTCTCCATGTGCATATCTTGGCAGCAATCGCAAGATATAAATGTACATTTTAATAATTATGTTGATGAGCATGGCTCATCAGTGCAGAACAGTGTTGAATTCATGTCCGGGGCCCCCCTGGTTCCTAGATACAGGCCCCGTTATGGTGTAGAAGTGAAGGAATAGTGCGCAGCTATTAAAACAATTCACAACGTGATGTGATAATACAGTGATAAATAAATGATACGTGACCTGTGAACACTAGGAAATATGGAGCATCAGCAGCTGTGATAACAGGGATGGCTCAGAACACCCCCTAAAGGCAAACAAATACACAAAAAACACAGCGCACAATGCTCATAGTGCATTAAAAGTATATTAAGGAACCATTCAATAAGGTAAGTATTGTGCGTACATTAAAGAAATTTCAAACAAGCATGTCAGGGATCAAGTTACCCATACACCACACAGGAGGCTGGATCAGATGTCATCAGAGGTATTTGGAATGATGCCGTGATCTCCCGGTTCCAGGAGGGTAGGCCAAATGTCCTTAAAGTCCCCACTTGCATATAAGGGAGGTCCAGCACATACGTGGTGCTCACGTGAAAACGGCCGTGTCAAACGGATCTCCACGCCGGCTGGATCCCTCTCGCAGTCCTCTGCTCCGGTACTTCCGGGTTGGTGACGTCACTGGAAGGCGCTGCAGCTCGCGTCGCAGACCTCCTCGGGTAACCGAAATAGCCCACAATATTAGGGCAGGATGTTTAGAGGTAGAGCAGTAGAAATATCCAAGGCGTTTCGAAACCGTAAAGGTCTCTTCATCAGTTTTTAATGAATGGTCAGAAATGCAGGCATTGAAATACCCCCCCCCCTGCACCCCATTGGTCCGTCAATCTGGCACTCCAGCCAATAGGATGGGGGCGGGGAGGAGTCAATCGCCCGAGTCACATCAACATCCAGTTGCCACTGGCAACACATCAACAATAAAATCTTTATTAACACAAACAATGTTATAATGAACAAGATGAAAAATATATATAAAAAAGCGGCTCTAGAAATAAAGAAAGAGGTGTTAGTACATATTCTCATGGATTAAAATAAAATTACTACAGATATAATCACACCAAACAGAATCACCTAGACCTAATGAGCAATTAATCTTTGAGAAGAAGCACGAAACAAATAAAAATCAACTTAGATGGAGTGTATTGACTACAGATCTCTCTCATATTAAATAATGAAATAACAACTGTATTATATAAAAACAAATTAAGTAAAATAGGGATAAAATCAATTAAATATATTAAATAGACTAAATGCAAAAATGTATAAAATATATTAAATATAAAATATAAAATAAAACCACAGTAAAGAGTATTGAGGACAATCAGTAGAGGGACCAAATATCGATGTCCTCATTTAAACCTCCCGGATACAAAGTACTTAATTTATGAATCCAGAAGGTCTCTTGTACAGATAATTCTTTAACCCTATCCCCTCCCCTCCTTTTTCTTGGTATATGTTTAATACCCTTAAATAGCACAGAGGAAGGATCCCCATTATGATACTGAGCATAATGTTTAGATAAACTATGTTTCATATACCCAATTCTGAAATTACGTAGATGTTCCTGGATCCGCACCTTAAGAGGGCGCTTAGTGCGTCCCACGTATTGTAGGCCACATGGACATTCTATTAAATAAACAATATGGGCTGAGTTGCAATAAATGAAATCAGAGATCTCAAAAACTTCTCCAGTAGACTTGCAAGTAAACGATTTCTTATTTGGGTGTAAATGTTTACATACAGAGCATTTTCCGCACTTAAAGTTTCCAACAGGTTTAGAGTTTAACCAGCGTTTTCCCCAGCCAGATTCTCTTTGATTTTTATATCACTGGGGGATAAGGTGTCTTTAAGATTCTTAGCCTTCCTGTATATAAATTTTGGGAAGCTAACAACAAAAACACATTTTAAAGATGTGGATTCTAATAACTTGTTGCTGGCCAAGCAACCACAAGAGAACGTGGATTCAAAATATCCCTAGTTGCCAGTATTATAGATTAAGAAAGAACTGCAGCTTGGATACGGATTTTGAAGATCAAGCAAAGAAGCTGACTTCCAGATTTCTGGAACGAGGTTATTCTCTTGATAAATTAAATAACGATCTGGATAAAGTGAGAAAACTTGAAAGGAGAGATATGTTAATTCCTAAAGTAAAAAATCCAAATAATCAGGTAAATGAGGGAAAATGCAATGTGGCATTTATCACCAATTTCAACTCCATGACGACGCAAATTGAAAAAATTGTGAAAAAGCATTGGGCTATTCTTTCCAGCGACCCAATTTTGGGCACTCACATTTCTAAATTCCCAAAATTTATATACAGGAAGGCTAAGTGCGGAAAATGCTCTGTATGTAAACATTTACACCCAAATAAGAAATCGTTTACTTGCAAGTCTACTGGAGAAGTTTTTGAGATCTCTGATTTCATTTATTGCAACTCAGCCCATATTGGTTATTTAATAGAATGTCCATGTGGCCTACATTACGTGGGACGCACTAAGCGACCTCTTAAGGTGCGGATTCAGGAACATCTACGTAATTTCAGAATTGGGTATATGAAACATAGTTTATCTAAACATTATGCTCAGTATCATAATGGGGATCCTTCCTCTGTGCTATTTAAGGGTATTAAACATACACCAAGAAACAGGAGGGGAGGGGATAGGGTTAAAGAATTATCTGTACAAGAGACCTTCTGGATTCATAAATTAAGTACTTTGTATCCGGGAGGTTTAAATGAGGACATCGATATTTGGTCCCTCTACTGATTGTCCTCAATACTCTTTACTGTGGTTTTATTTTATGTTATATTTTATATTTAATATATTTAAAATATATATATATAAATATACATTTTTGCATTTAGTCTATTTAATATATTTGAATTGATTTTATCCCTATTTTATTTAATTTGTTTTTATATAATAGTTGTTATTTCACTATTTAATATGAGAGAGATCTGTAGTCAATACACTCCATCTAAGTTGATTTTTAATTGTTTTGTGCTTCTTCTCAAAGATTAATGGCTCATTAGGTCTAGGTGATTCTGTTTGATGTGATTTTATCTGTAGTAATTTTATTTTAATCCATAAGAATATGTACTAACACCTCTTTCTTTTTTTCTAGAGCCGCTTTTTTATATATATTTTTTATCTTGTTCATTATAACATTGTTTGTGTTAATAAAGATTTTATTGTTGATGTGTTGCCAGTGGCAAATGGATGTTGATGTGACTCGGGCGATTGACTCCTCCCCGCCCCCATCCTATTGGCTGGAGTGCCAGATTGACGGACCAATGGGGTGCAGGGGGGTATTTCAATGCCTGCATTTCTGACCATTCATTATTCCCTGATGAAGAGACCTTTACGGTTTCGAAACGCATTGGATATTTCTACTGCTCTACCTCTAAACATCCTGCCCTAATTTTGTGGGCTATTTCGGTTACCCGAGGAGGACTGTGACGCGAGCTGCAGTGCCTTCCAGTGACGTCACCAACCCGGAAGTACCGGAGCAGAGGACTGCGAGAGGGATCCAGCCGGCGTGGAGATCCGTTTGACACGGCCGTTTTCACGTGAGCACCACGTATGTGCTGGACCTCCCTTACATGCAAGTGGGGACTTTAATGACATTTGGCCTACCCTCCTGGAACCGGGAGATCACAGCATCGTTCCAAATACCTCTGATGACATCTGATCCAGCCTCCTGTGTGGTGTATGGGTAACTTGATCCCTGACATGCTTGTTTGAAATTTCTTTAATATATGCACAATACTTACCTTATTGAATGGTTCCTAAATATACTTTTAATGCACTATGAGCGTTGTGCGCTGTGTTTTTTGTGTACCCGTTATGGTGTGCCGGTATCTCCTATACATTTAAAAGTCCCTTGTCACGTGACATTGGGAATAAAAGGCATTGGAGATACGAGACTTTATCTAGGGAACCAGGGGGGCCCTGCACATGAAGGCGCTTTATCTCCGGAGACCCCCTGCCTGCTCATCTACACTAGTTTCACATGTATATTAAAAATGCTTCATGACCTTATCGGCAAGGTTTTGAAGGGGAAAACTCCACCACTACCCCCCCTGCAAGTTCTAAACACCCACCAAGGCCCAAATACCACCTTCACCCACCCCCACTAGTCACAATCAATGTACAACTGGTATTTTAAACCATCATTGCCTTAGCGATTAGCCGCTAAGGTTGTGAACTTTCCTATGCATGTTTATTGCGTGATATTCATGATAGGGGCCTCTGGTGCTGATATTAATGGGTATGAGATCTGAACACTGCAGTCATGAATAGGATACTGAAAAAATGCCTAATTTTTTTGGAAGTCCAGTCTCGCCGCCTCACAGCAGCTTATCACAACCTTCATACCAACTTTTCCTGCCCCTTCCACCCAGGAGGCCTAACCACACCCCAGGTCAGTTGCTGCAAAATCCAATTAAGGGTCAATACCCAACCATAAAAAAAATCTATGACCTATGGCAAAGAACAGTAAAAAATACAAAAAACACCTAAAAATAATCCTTTCAAATGGCACAAAAATAAACCAAAAATCAAAACCATGTAAAAATAGATTGAAACAAATTGCTATCTTCCTATCCAGATCAATCCAGAATGAAGGGGGATAAAGCCTCAACATGACCCGAAGCAATACATCGTCCATTGGTATTTCTTCTTTCTTCTAAATGCAGAGGTTTCTTGTAGCACTTCCTCCTGTTAAATGAGATGTACTAGGCCTTATTTAAGGCTTGTGATGTCCCATTTGAAATTCATATGGTACATCCACCAATCCTATAGGTAGATGTACAGTATCATGTGATCAGCCATCAATTTGGTTGAGAATGACCTTTCAACCAACATATATGATATCACATAATACATCAACTCATCGGATTGATGTTTGGCAGGTTTGACCTAAAAATGCTTTACAATGCATGTTCTTTATCGAATCCTATGCTTTTTAACGGATCCGAAAAAGTGCTTTATTTTTGGCAGTGCAACATTTATGTATTGCACGATAAAAATAAGACGCTTATATTGCCATTAAAACCAAATTTTTAGGATTCCATAGCTTGATTTATCTGGGCCAAAGGGGCTTATGCAGAGAGCATAGATAAGTAAATAGCGCCATCTTCTGGCGAAAAAAATTGCCAGAAATCCTTAAACTCGGAAGAAAATGGCGCGATTTTTAAAAGTGCCCAGAAAATTTTTCTGAAGTTTAAAACTCGGCAAACTCGTGGCGGGAACCTGGAACTCGCCATGCTATTTTAGCGTGCAATGCCAGAAGTACCGAAGCGCTGGAACGCGCCATTCTGCCCTTTACTATGGCTTGTTCCAGGTAGCCTGGAAAACTTGGCTATTTTACTACCATCTGCTAAAAGAAGGTAACGGCGCTTTCTGTATACGGCCATAATATATCCCAAATTTGTGGATATTTCATTGCCGTTTTCCCTGTTAATCTCGATCCTCTCTGCATAAGCCCCAAAGTATTTTATGTTATGTTCTTCTTTTATCTACTTTTGTGAGTGCAATTTTTCTTTGATTTATTTTATCTTTATAACATACATATTTCACTATGGTATACACTTCCCTGTTTTGTTGTTTTGGAGCAGATTGTTGATGTCTGGTTGTTTTATGCAGGATGTACATTTTCTGCTTTACATTATACTGTTTTGCAAATCTAAATACAATTTTTTTTATTTGTTTAAAAAACAATGCAGGAAATAAATGTAGGATTTTTGCTTTTGCCGTCTCACATTAATTTTTTTTAACCTCTGTAGAATGATGCTCTTTATTTTTTTCAAACACATTTGTGAAGGTTTTACACTTTTGAGTAGGACATTGTGCATCAATTTCAAAATTCCAACGCTGCCAAGCCAAAACGATGTTACAATGATGCATTTTAAATTATTTTTTTATGTTTAAATATATTGCAATATATTTTATTGAGAAACCATTCAAATGAATAATAAATTGTTATATGTTATGATATTATCCCTGTCAATGATAGGGATCACACCATATCTCCTGACAGCTTGATAAATGACAATCGAAGCAGGCTGACTATGAAAGATTACCTACTCTAAGACCTTTGCATCATGATTTTCGCTATAAACTGTTCAGTTCATAATACAAATACAAGTGATACTTTCAAATGTTGTTTAAATTATTGTCAATTTAAAATGAAATATTTAAAAGAAAATATGCTAGTATCAAACTAATATAATTTTTTGTATCTGTACTGTTAAATTTGTTCATCTGATTAAGTCTGCTATGTTGATATGCAAAGCTTTAATTTAAGTGGCAATCTGCTTGCATCTAAGTAATTCATGAAGTAGCATTAATTTAAGTGCTAAATAATTAAAAAGAGGGTTAAACAGATTACTTAGGAAGAACCTAGTACTGTTTGACATTGTTGAAAAGATTGTTGCTGACAGTTTCTTATTTTCTGTTACCAATGTCATACACTGTATAGCGAGTCAAATCAACACTTTGTTTCAGTTACAACAACACAATTATGGTAATTATAATACATCAAAATGTATACATGACAATGATTTTATACTGTAAATATCTTTATTCTGTCAATTGTTAGTATATTTAGCAGTACAAGCATTGGGGGTCCTCCAAGAAAATTGACATGGTATAATGAAAAGCTGTAAGTACTGTAATACCGATAAAGCATGATTTGTGCCTAATTGGCCCAACATAGTGTACACCTCATTTGCGACCTAGCTACATTGCTCACTCCATTGAGCCGCAGTGAGCCGCTAATTAGCCGGTTGAACTTTGTATGTGGTCAGATGGAATTATTATGTGTTGCAGTTCAGTGCATGTTCAGCAGGAGGCACACTGAATATCTTTGTCTATAATACTCTGAATGGGACAGTGCAGTGCAGTTGATGGTTGGATAAGGGGAGTGCAGGATCATGAAAGAAATAAAATATACATATAGAGCAATATTGGAAGTACTAAATAGTCTTGAGAAATATTGCCAGTTGTATAAGTGGTCAATGCCACTCCACACATGGCCCAGAAAGAGTGTACACACATAAAGTTTCTTTAGAAGAATAGTCTTCATCTATCACAGTCATCGGGAATCTTGAAACTGGTGTTTTAACAGTGGGAACATCTACCCGTATGTGGAACCGGAACAGATAACCCTTCTTGGGATGTGGTGCCTTCCCCTCGTATTGATTTACAGTACACAGAGAAAATACGGGTTTACAAATAGATGTATTGACGTAAAAGTAATGTAAAGCATTCTGTACTTACATATAAAACAACATCAGTGGCCTGAATCGGAGCACAGCAGAGGCCTGGACAGCATATCACCCTGGTTCCCCAGCTTGTGTCTCTCTTCACTTCCACGTTCTTTGTGGAATGATGATAGGTCCTAGCACTCCGTCAGCATAATATGGCGGCTGAGATGGCTCCAAAAGGTCGCAGATTTTCTTCTACGCTTTTCACAATTGTGTTGCTTCATCAGGATTCGGAGATAGATAGGTGTGTGACCCAATAGTTTATATACCGTGGTCAATCACATCTTACAAGACTCTGATACTTGATTGGCATTAACTTTAATTAAACAAATGATTGTAAAAAGAACTGTGTGTCCTGTATTCACATATAGTTGATACCTATCAGCATACATATCGCATTAAAAAATAAATTAATGTGATGAACATAGAGTGAACATATGCTTATGTCATATGATATTTCACCTGCATTTAATTATGACAATAAGTCACTGAAATTCTAAAATTAAAATTGTAAGTACTTTCTCTAGTTAACCTTCCATCAATGGGTAGAATAACAGTAGATTGAATGAGAATGAATAAGTAATAATAGAACTATGGAAGTTTGGCCAAAAATCAAGTCAATACAATGATATCCTATATGATAATCCAAAATGATCTGATAAATATAAAACGAATATCTATCCGCTATAAATATATAATATAAATAAACCTTTATGTGTCTACACTCTTTATGGGCTATGTGAGTAGTGGCATTGATCACTTATACAACTAGTAATATTTCTCAAGTCTATTTACTACATACTGTACAATAATGCACTATATACATATTTTATTTCTTTCATGATCCTGCACTCCCCTTATCCAACCATTAACATTCCCTAAGGAACAAAGGAGGATCCTCATCGGTTGAGCAGCGTATCATTTATTGAATATATAATATCTTTATTATTGATTTCACAATATATATATATATATATACAGTAAAGGACTGCGCTTGGGTATAGTGTGACAGCAATATAACAATACAATAATAGATGATCAGAAAATGTATAAATGTATAAAAAACCTAAATAACAATAATGGTATTTAACTGTGCAATCAATACAATCACCAAATGCATAAATAGTTATAAAAAGATGTGCTGTGGACCCAATAACAAACTTTGTCATAAATCCTCTGGAGTCCAAATGAAGTCCAAAAAATGCAAGGAACAGAAAAGCACTAACAGGAAAATGGCTGATTCTTTAAAGAGCACAACGACCTCCCTCTCCACCTGCATAGAAAATAGAAGAAAAAAGCGCCAAATCTTAGTGCATTACTGTGCAAAAAAAATTTAATTCCCAAAAAAAGGCTCATAAAATGAACTCACAAACATAAAGGATAAAAAAGCATTGTATGAGTAATACTCACACTCCAAAGGATCTGGAAGCGCTGCAGCTCTGCTACTCTGCTCCGTGACTCTACCGCATCCAGTACAGCCCTCGTGTATCTCTGCCAGCAGAAACTCACGTCATCAGGCTCATCACAGTATTCTTTCCCCGGGAACACACCTCCAGATAGTTTAGGTTCCCACCGGGGACAATGTGTGCGGCGGAACGAACAGATGACGTCACGCCGTGCACGGAGATAGCAGGCAGGAGAATGTCAAGCAGAACTCGTAAATCAACGCTGAGGGGATCCACAGCACACCTGGCACTACGCATTTCAACAGCTAAACTGTTTTCATCAGGGAGTGGACTATGGGTGTGCTAGACACATATATATACACCCACATATCCAATTAGCTATGCAAAGATTAATTAAAAAATCAGGTGTAAACAATTAGCATTGATGTGGCCTCTCTATATACTTGCATCAATCACAATAAAGGAATAGCAGCAGTGGCACAAGTAGTTTACCTAGAAAATTTGATTTATTTGTAGACCTTAATAGGTATGTTAGAAAGATCACCTTAATGAGATTCTTTGCATCTAAGGGGAGGGAGAAGGAGGAGATTTTCAACACCCAGGAGAGGGAGTGTATTAAAGCTATGACTTCCCTCTTATCAGATGGGGGTGATGGTACACCTAGAGGGATCATCGGTGATGCTGATGTCAACTTGGACTGTCTGACACAGCCTCTTACACTAGAGAGTGGTGTTGTGCCGGACAGTTTGGGAACTATGATGGATCCAGTATTGTCTCTCTCTGTATTGGTCAATTCTGATCCTGTAGATGATTCTGTTCACATGTGCGATTTAAGACATTCTCAATCTTCTCATTCTCAAAACATTATGGATAATTCAGTTTATATGTGCAATTTAAGAGATTCTCAAGTATCCACACATGATGGTTTTAAAGGGTTGGAACAAGATACAATTGACATTAAACACTCACCTTTTGTTCCTAAATCAACTTTCTTTCCATATCAAGCGAAGGGAGGATTTATAGATACCTTCTATACATTAGTATTGAAAGACTTTGAGTCATTGTGTCAGGGTATGCCGTCACTACAAAAGAGGAATTTACATAAGAACGAAATACAGGCCCTAAAGGAATTAAGTGAACTAAATGGGATTGTGATAAGACAAGCAGACAAGGGAGGAGTCATAGTCCTCCAGGATAGAGATGTATATGTGGCTGAAGCTAACCGCTTATTGAGGGATGGTATCTCATATATATTGTTATATCAAGATCCTATGGATGAATACCAGAAAGATTTAAAAATATTTCTTTTGGAGGCACAACATAAAGAGATTATTACAAAATCAGAATTTGAATTCCTTTTCCAAAAATTTCCTTGGACCCCAGTGTTCTATCATATACCAAAGGTACATAAAGATTTAGAACATCCACCGGGGAGACCTATAGTCTCTGGGGTGGAGTCGGTGAAGTCCAATGTGTCCCAGTATGTAGATTATTTTCTACAGCCCTTGGTGGCTAATTTAAGATCATATATTAGGGACACTTTGCATGTCATCGATTCCATCTCGGGGATCCCTTGGAAATCCACATATATATGGGCCACATGTGATGTGGCCCCTTTATATACTTGCATCAATCACAATAATGGAATAGCAGCAGTGGCACATTTCTTGGAGAAAGAAATTTTATTTAACAGCACACAGAGGGATTTTATTCTAAAGTCCATTTCGTTTATTTTAGAACACAATTATTTTTTGTTTGAGGGTGAGTATTATTTGCAGGTCTGTGGAACGGCCATGTGAACCCGCTTTGCCCCCAGCTATGCAAACCTATACATGGGCCTTTGGGAGGACAGGCATGTGTGGGGCAATGCTAGGCTGTGGGAGGGCTTGGTGTTCTATGGCCGTTTCATAGACAATCTTATTTTCATTTGGGATGGGGATCAGGACACTTTTAAAAATATTCTTACATCGTTTAATGATAATCAAATGGATTTACGGTTTACTTTTGAAATAGACAAGTGTAAAATTAATTTTCTAGATTTAGAACTGATGGTTAATAATGAAAATCAGATTGTTACAAAAACATTTTTCAAGAAGGTATGCACCAATGCATATCTGCATCATACCAGCAACCACTATCACAAATGTTTGGAGAACGTCCCCAGGGGCCAGTTTCTTAGAATCAGGAGAAATTGTTCTCTGGACTCCGATTACCTGGCCCAGGGGGACGTTCTGGTATACAAATTTATAGCCAAAGGATATAATAGACACACAGTACAGGAGACATTTAAACAAGTGGGTAGACTTGATAGACATATGCTGTTGGAAAAATCAAAAACTAACATACTTTCTAGGAAAAAGAAAACATCTGTACAAAATCAGGATCAGATTGGTTCACCCCTCTTTATTACTCAATTCAATTGTGCCTCTCAAAAAATAAGAAACATTCTTAATAAACACTGGGAGATCTTACTCAGTGATCCCATTATAGGAAAAAAAATTACCCTCAAAAATACCAATTGTCTTTCAAAAAGCAAGAAATATTAAATCTATGGTAGCACCTAGTAGACTAAAAAAACTAAAGAATAATACTGACGTTATTCCCAGTATAAGTATAAATGATGGGAATTTTTGTTGTAACCGTCCGAGGTGCCTGACGTGTAAACATCTGTATAAATCCAATACTATCAGGTCTCATTCAAATGGATCCATACATCAAGTTAAGGGTTACCTCGACTGTTTGTCTACTTTTAACAGCTATGCCATTATGTGTCCCTGCGGGATTCAATATATTGGCAGGACCAAACGGGCCCTAGCAACACGATTTTTAGAGCATCGTCGAAATATTATTCATGGATTACAATCACACAGTCTATCTAGACATTACAATCTCAAACACAATAAAGATCCTTCTTCTTTGAAAGTTATGGGTATTGAAGCTATTAGTACTACACTTCTAAGTGGAGACAGGCATAGACTTCCTAATTTAAGAGAGACATACTGGATCTATGTATTAAATACACTTAGTCCAGAAGGACTGAATGATTGTATTGACATCAGCACTGTTGTTTGAATCCTGGGATTATTTGATTTTCCATCTTTCTTCTTCCCTTTGCCTAGTGGTCTTTGTTCTCCATGTGGGATGGACACGGAGGTCTGGGTTGAACATGCTATGCATGTTCCCTTCGGGTCAGTCCATATGGGGATGTGATTTAAATTTATTAACACTAGACACAATATATCATGTAGTCTTTATTTATGTTTCTTCACATACACTGTGCACATAGTATAAATTATAGATCTCCTTTTGGACACCTACACAGGGTGATAATGATAAATTATGACATAGAAGCATACATCACGATTTTTATCATAATCACTATTCACTCACATTTAGGTTATTTACAGTATAGAAGTGAGGTGTTAGTGACTGTATTGCACGGTCTGGTCAGGTCAGAGACTCTTGTTGGTCTTGGATACATGTGCTATCTGCTCATCTATCTCTCTTTGGGGCAATTTATGAGACAATCAGTCTTTCTATATACACATATATTGGTCCTTTCCTCGCTGGTTCTCTGAGTGTATTTTCACACTCATACTGAGTACATACATGCACATATATGAATAAGGTTTCCCCCTTCTTTCCGTGTTCATTTCATATCTTACTGAATATATCATTTTTCATTAACTGAAAGATATATCTAATACATGTTGTGTTTATTCCATTATTGTATTAATATTTTTATGATTCATATTGGTATACATATACATTTTCTTTTTATCTTTTTATTTCATTTGGATTAATTGTTGATTTTGTTTTTTTAGGTTATATTTATTTTACTTTATATTTTACATTTTTCATTCATTTTTTTAGATCATAGACCCAGTATTATTATCAAGTCCATTCTCCTCAAGCTAAAAATTGATAACATCACGAATAGTTCTATTCACTGTTTAACCAGTTGATGTCAGATATTTATTATATATAGATATTTTATGATCTGTTTACTTCAGAAATATAATGACAATTGCAAGCTTAGTAATATCATGTAGTATACATTATCTATAAGTTTATTCTGTGTAAGATTAAGATTGTTATGATATAAATCTATAGCAGCATATGTTTTTCTTATGTGGGTGTTATCAGATTCATTTTTATTATGCTAATTGTTTACACCTGATTTTTTAATTAATCTTTGCATAGCTAATTGGATATGTGGGTGTATATATATGTGTCTAGCACACCCATAGTCCATCCCCTGATGAAAACAGTTTAGCTGTTGAAACGTGTAGGGCCAGGTGTGCTGTGGATCCCCTCAGCGTTGATTTACGAGTTCTGCTTGACATTCTCCTGCCTGCTATCTCCGTGCACGGCGTGACGTCATCTGTTCGTTCCGCCGCACACATTGTCCCCGGTGGGAACCTAAACTATCTGGAGGTGTGTTCCCGGGGAAAGAATACTGTGATGAGCCTGATGACGTGAGTTTCTGCTGGCAGAGATACACGAGGGCTGTACTGGATGCGGTAGAGTCACGGAGCAGAGTAGCAGAGCTGCAGCGCTTCCAGATCCTTTGGAGCATGAGTATTACTCATACAATGCTTTTTATCCTTTATGTTTGTGAATTCATTTTATGAGCGTTTTATTGGGAATTAAATATTTTTTTGCACAGAAATGCACTAAATTTGGCGCTTTTTTCTTCTATTTTCTATATATATACACCATTCACTATCTACAACTGTTATTCACTCTAATATTTGATATTCACTACAAGAGAGCACCTCAGCTTTTCTTCTTTATAGTGCAGTGCAGTGTCTGAAACAGGAGTATTAGTTGAAGATAAAAAAGTATACGTGTCTTTGTCTAATGACCTTGTACAGTACATACAGTATCTACTGTTGCCTTGTCACGTTTTATTAAAAAAAACTATGGATTTATGGCGTCCTTGTCATATTGTAACTTCTGATATGGGCACATGGGACATGGCACAATTAACTCCTTGCAGCAAAAGACCAGCCTGAAGTTTTGCATATATGATATATTGCGCCATTCAAATCGGGACAGTTAAGAAACTATCTGAGATATATAAATATATTTTTGACAAGAACAAATGCTACAAAAATTCACCACACCAAGATGGATGGAGGAATTTTATAAGACACTACTTGACCTTGAATGATTGTTTTATTATAACACCTCTACATTCCGGCAAGAAGGGAGGAACTACACCAATCTTGGGTGAGTATATTTGATCATGGCAATTTTCGAAGGAGAACAGAGGTATGTTTTTTTTAGGGCATGGAGTAACCCTGCTCAAACATCCCAGAGGGCAGATAGTAAATGATTAGCGAAGTCCCAAACACAAGTGGGGTGGTGCTCGCAGGGAAAAAAGGTAATGTACTTACTGAGAGAGAAAGGATCCACTTGTGTGGTACTAAGAAACACCCTCAAGTGTATAAAATAAACTTTAACTGTATAATTTAAAAAAAATATGTGTTTGGGAGTGAATGACAACGGCGAAAAACAGAAGACAAATAAATAATATAGATTAAAATGGAGAACGGTGTGTAGGAGTATAAGTGTTATTACTTAAACTAATAGATGGTGTCAATCTGTCTTAATAGATAGTATAATCACACCCAAAGCTAATGCTTAACACAGAGAAAACCTTTTGGAGTTATAGTTGACATATCTAAGTCTAGCCAATACAAGTGTTGTTACTATTTGGTAACAGGATAGTATAATATACTATGTACTAAAACTATGGAGAGCTAAAGATGCTGGAACCTTTTCCCTATTAGTGCATATAATAACCCAGAATAGTGAGCATGTTAGCTTTGGGTGTGATTATAATATCTATTAAGACAGACTGACACCATCTATTAGCTTAAGCAATAGCAACTTTTAAAGGAGAAAGATATTGGTCAGGACCAAGAGATAAATAATAGATCTTCCAAAGCTGGTCCCTCCAATCTGCCTCCACCCTGTTATCAACTCCAATCTGAGTGCCTGCCTCAATACCATTACCAGTACGGACCAAACAATACCGAAAGGAAGATAACCCTATATCCCAACTACCTGCCCCAAGCTGAGTACCTGTCTCCATCTGGCTACCTGTCTCAATACCAATACTAGTACGAACCATCAAACTGTGAAAACGAGAAGAACCTACATACCAACTACAGTGCATGATAACTTCAGCATCTACGTACAGCACACCCTTGTAATCCAGTTTTCAAGAGTCTAGTCAAGGAAATATAAATTTGCATACGTTTACATACAGTACAATACTGTATAACCTTATAGTAGAACTTTCATTCCCAAATACAGTAACACGCATATGTGTTCCATAGACACATTAACGCATGTGCACATTAGTGTACATTAACGCTTGCGCACACATTAAAAATGTGTATGCACAGACTGCACTGTAAGCATTTAATTATCATTTATTAATAGCTTACAGTAAATTATTTCACAATTATTTAATAGAATTCAAAACGTCAAATCGACAGCCAGAAGAAGATGTCAATGGAAGTCCAAAACTATTATTATTTATAATTCAAAACGTCAAATCGACAGCCAGAAGAACATGTCAATGGAAGTCCAAAACTATTATTATTTAGCCACTTTTATACTATACTATATTTTAATCATTGTTGGCACATATCGATATATAGCAGAGACTGCGACTATTCTAACACAAACCAGTGGCAATCACCAAAATGACCCAGGTACACCCAGGTACATTCTGAATACATGTCTTAAACTTGCCTTAAACTAGCCCCAGCATTTCTGCATTAATTAATGGCCCATCAGATTAACAGTGGGGGTTCCTGGCAGTCCCATTCAAACTGAATGGGATTGCCAGGGACCCCTGCTGTGTTAATCCTATGGGTCATTAGTCAATGCAGCAATGTCTTAAACTTGTATGTATAAACCAAGTATCATCTGCAGATTATAGTATTGGCAGATATACCCTGCTCAAGCGAATGAAGAGGGATTAATACCCCAAACAGTATAGGGGAAGGGTGGTGCTCACAGGGAATAAATGATAGACTAAGTGAGAGGAAAGAAAGAATCCGTATATTGTGGCACTTAGGGAGTGCACCCAAGCTAAAACTTAATATTTATTGATTAATCTTAAAATGATAACTGTTTGGAATAACCATAGATGCAGGACAAATTGTTATTAAAATAAATAAAAAAACGGAGAGGTGGGGTAGTACATAGGGGAATTATATATATAAACCCTATTGTCTGTCTGTTAGCCCTTGAATGGTTTGTAAGTGTTAGAGAATTATCACACAGGTAAGTAAGGTGAGGATAATGTTATATCACTGATCCCTTGTGGGAGCAACCATAAGCTTACAAAGGAGAGAATGAATATAGCTACACAGATAGACACATATGTTCAGGGAAGCTATAGAAATAGCCCCAAGTCTATCTAAGTAGCTGATCTCTAACTCAATATATTTGAACACAAACTCTTTATTTAACATTGACTGACACAAAAATGGGTGCTGTTGCTGCCCACGAATGCAGTCTACGAAGCACCCAGATGGTACACAAGCCCTTACCACTCCGACAAGCCGACGTCACGTGATGGTGACGTCAGACGTACCCTACGTACGTTTCACCGTGACGGGCTACATTATTTAACCACTTTTATACTAGAACAGTTACACTGAGTAAAGTCGAGGCTACAAAAAAAACATTGCAAATGTTATGCAAATTGACTCCTTGTAATACATGGGTTTTGGCTGCTTTCATATTTTTTTCAGTCATGTAAAAAAGAAAGTACACCCTCTTTGAATTCCATGGTTTTACATATCAGTATATAACAACAATCATCTGTTCCTTAGCAGGTCTTAAAATTAGATAAATACAACCTCAGATGAACAACAACACATGTCATGATTTATTTAACAAAAATAAACCCAAAATGGAGAAGCCATGTGTGAAAAACTAAGTACACCTTATGATTCAATAGCTTGTAGAACCACCTTTAGTAGCAATAACTTGAAGTAATCGTTTTCTGTATGACTTTATCAGTCTTTCATATCGTTGTGGAGGAATTTTGGCCCACTCTTCTTTACAACGTTGCTTCATTTCATTGAGGTTTGCGGGCATTTGTTTATGCACAGCTCTCTTAAGTTTCAGCCACAGCATTTCAATCGGGTTGAGGTCTGGACTTTGACTGGGTCATTGCAACACCTTGATTCTTTTCTTTTTCAGCCATTCTGTTGTAGCTTTTCTGGTGTGCTTGGCTCACATTTGACTCTAGAATACTTTGGTATACAGAGGAGTTCATGGTCGACTCAATGACTGCAAGGTTCCCAAATCTGTGGCTGCAAAAACAAGCCCAAATCATCACATATCCACCACCATGCTTGACAGTTGGTATGAGGTGTTTGTGCTGAGATGCAAAGATTGGTTTTCGCCAAACGTGGCTCTGTGCATTATCACTAAACATCTCCACTTTGGTCTCGTCTGTCCAAAGGACATTGTTCCAGAAGTCTTGTGGTTTGTTCAGATGCAACTTTCCAAACCTAAGCCTTGCTGCCATGTTCTTTTTAGAGAGAATAGGCTTTCTCCTGGCAACCCTTCCAAACAAACCATACTTGTTTAGTCTTTTTTTAATTGTACTGTCATGAAGGTTAATATTTAACATGCTAACTAAGGCCTGTACAGTCTGAGATGTAATTCTTGGGTATTTTGCAATTTCTCGGAGCAATGCCCGGTCTCACCTTGGGGTGAATTTGCTAGGACGTCCACTCTTGGGAAGATTGGCAACTGTCTTGAATGTTTTCCACTTTTGAATAATCTTTCTCACTGTGGAATGATGGACTTTAAATTGTTTGGAAATAGCCTTTTAACCCTTCTCAGATTGATGGGCAGCAACATTTGCTTCTATAAGATCATTGTGGATGTCTTTCCTCCTTGGCATTGTGTTAACACACGCCTGAATGCTCCAGACCAGCAAACTGCTAAAACATCAACTTTTATAGAGGTGGTCACATTTGCTGATGATCAATTAATCAAGGGCATTTGATTAGCAGCACCTGTCTGCTACTTAGCATCTTAATTCCTCTGGAAGCAGTAAGGGTGTACTTAGTTTTTTACACATAGCTTTTCCATTTTGGCTTTATTTTTGTCAAATAAATCATGACACGGTGTAATATGTCATGTGTCGTTGTTCATCTGAGGTTCTATTTACCTAATTGTTAGACTTGCTAAGGAAGTCTAAGGAAGATGATTGTTATTATGTCCTGATATGTAAAACCATGGAATTCAAAGAGGGTGTACTTTCTTTTCCACATGACTGTATATGTTTATTCAATCGTAGTGGACACAAAGCAATACTTTGTTTATATTATACAGCTGAACCCCGTTATTACGCAATCTGTTACATCGTGAATCCGCTTATAATTCAATGCAAGCATTTCTCCCAATTTTCGTATTTATGAATACTTTACAACACGAATATTGGTGTCTTAAATACTTTATTGTACAATGCATACAATTGTACATTATTTCTAACGCGATTCGCTTATTTCACGATATGATTATTTGGTCCCAAAGCACAGCATTATAACAGGGTTGAGCTGCACTTTTACTTTATATGACTGTGTGTGAGTGCTTCTCAGAAATTAAAACATTGTAACCGCAAAATATTGCAAATGCAAAGAGTCTATATGGTGTGACAGTATTCAGTCTTCAGATTAGTGCTAGTCTGGGACTGGGGGATTTGGCCATGCTATTGACTGGCTGTTTGCATATACAGTACTAGAATAGAAAAATCTGGCCCTGCCTTCCTTCCCCACATTGCTTCTATCACGCGGCAAACACCCCCCCCCCCCCCAGGTGAAATTTCAGTGGTCAGGAACCAAGGACACTTCTCTAATTCTCTGCATATCCCTCATGTGTATAAAATCTCTTCCCTATTCCCCTCTGGCACCTCATCTTAAATTCTATTTCCTATTGAGTGACATGCATATCCTTAGCATTCCATACACATACATATGCATAGACACAAACCACACAAATTCTGCAGTCTTTATTGCAGCAAGTGACAAGGTGAAAAATATTTATAATTTAAAAAAATATATCATTTTAATCATAGTAGGCACATAGAGATACAATATACTGTCTACATTATTATACATTTTTTATTATTATACCCAGATATACAGTTAGGTCCGGAAATAATTGGACACTGATACAAGTTTTGTTATTTCGGCTGTGTACCAAAATAAATTCAAGTTACAGTTAAATAATGAATATGGGCTTAAAGTGCAGTCTATCCGCTTTAATCTGAGGGTATTCATATCCAATTTGGAGGAAGGGTTTAGGAATTACATCTCTTTAATATGTAGCCCCCTCTTTTTCAAGGGACCAAAAGTAATTGAACAATTGACTCAAAAGCTGTTTCATGGACAGGTGTGTGCTACTCCTTAATTATTTCATCATCAATTAAGCAGGTAAAAGGTCTGAGTTGATTCCAGGTGTGGCATTCGCATTTGGAAGCTGTTGCTGTGAACACACAACATACAGTCAAAGGAGCTCTCAATGCAAGTGAAACAGGGCATCCTTAGGCCGCAAAAAAAAAAGAAAATCCATCAGAGAGATAGCAGGAACATTAGGAGTGGCCAAATCAACAGTTTGGTACATTATGAGAAAAAAAGAACGCACTGATGAGCTCTGCAACACAAAAATGCCTGGACGTCCACGGAAGACAACAGTGGTGGATGGTCGTAGGATCCTTTCCATGGTAAAGAAAAACCCCTTAACAACATCCAGCCAAGTGAAGAACACTCTCCAGGAGATAGACATATCATTATCCAAGTCTACCATAAAGAGAAGACTTCACGAGAGCAAATACAGAGGGATCACCACAAGGTACAAACCATTCAGAAGCCTCAAGAATAGACAGGCCAGATTAGACTTTGCCAAACAATATCTAAAAAAGCCAGCCCAGTTCTGGAACAGCATTATTTGGACAGATGAAACTAAGATCAACCTGTACCAGAATGATGGGAAGAAAAAAGTATGGAGAAGACTTGGAACGGATCATGATCCGAAGCATACTTCATCATCTGTAAAACATGTTGGAGGCAGTGTGATGGCATGGGCATGCATGATTTACAATGGCATTGGGTCACTAGTGTTTATTGATGATGTGACAGAAGACAGAAGCAGCCGGATGAATTCTGAAGTGTATAGGGATATATTGTCTGCTCAGATTCAGCCAAATTGAGCAAAGTTGATTGGACAGCGCTTCACTTTACAGATGGACAATGACCCAAAACATACTGCGAAAGCCACCCAGGAGTTTTTTAAGGCAAAGAAGTCGAATATTCTGCAATGGCCGAGTCAATCACCTGATCTCAACCCGATCGAGCAAGCATTTCACTTGCTGAAGACAAAACTTAAGGCAGAAAGACCCACGAACAAACAACAACTAAAGACAGCTGCAGTAAAGGCCCGGCAAAGCATTACCAAGGAGGAAACCCAGCGTTTGGTGATGTCCATGCATTCCAGACTTCATGCAGTCATTGCCTGCAACGGAATCTCGACAAAGTATTAAAAATTAACATTTTATTTATGATTGTATTAATTTGTCCAATTACATTTGAGCCCTTGAAATAATGGGACTGTGTATGAAAATGGTTGCAATTCCTAAACGTTTCATACGATATTTTTGTGCAACCCCTTGAATTAAAGCTGAAAGTCTGCACTTCTATAGCATCTCGGTTGCTTTATTTCAAATACATTGTGGTGGCGTAGAGAGCCAAATTTATGAAAATTGTGTCAGTGTAAACCTAAGGGTCTCACCATTTTTAACTGCCTTGAACAGGAAACGTGGACAAAGAATACAGGGAATTAAAAAAACATGTAAACTATTTGTCATAAGCTGTCCTGGCCTTATAATGGTTTCTCACCCCCTTTTTATGGACTAAGAATAAAGAGAATTATAAAACCTTGTAAGCTATTTATCATAAGCTGTGCAGTCCTGATAACTGCTTCTCATTCCTGTTTCATGAATGCCTTATCATCATGCTATATTCCTTGGAAATTATTTTTTGCATTACTGCTTTTTAGAAAGACTGAACCACTAACAAATACAGTATATATTCAATGTGAATTGCATCTTCGTTACACATTATGCAGTATTTAAAGGGTAAAGCAACAAGTATAGGTACTGCTGTGCCAGCCTTCATTCTAAAACATATCGGGGGCGGTGTGGTTCCATTTCCTGAATGCCAACCGGAGTAAATGATGCATCCCCCGTGCTCATGCTGCAATCGCGCTGCCCGGCACCCGCTGTTCCACTGCGGTTGATTCGTGGTTGATCTGTTAAATTATAATGGTTCGGATTTAATTGGGGGAAATTTTTCGTGTATCCGCCAGGTGGCAGATATTCATGAATTGTGATGCATTCTAATGTGTACACTGCTTGTGCTACAGTAATGTGTCTACTTGCAGGTGTTTAGAAAAAAACCACAGTGGTCCATTGGCAATTGACCTTGGTACTGAAAAAGTTACTGTATCAATGTAGGTGTTTCATAATAAAACCTCAATGCTCTGTGTCTTTTTCACATTACTTACTGTACAGTCTTTCTCACTACACAATCGCCGGACGGAAACAATGAGCAAACCACAGTACGTGTGCAAAAGACCGGACTGCACATACTGTAGTGCCGATGATTATTCTAAAACAAATCTGGGGCAATCACCAAAAAGACCCAGGTACATGCTGGGTATATGCTGGGTACATGCTGCAACATTACACACATTTCTGCAGACAGACTAATGGCCCCTCGGATTAACAGCAGGGGTCCATGGCAGTCCCATTCAAACTGAATGGGATTGCGAGGAACCCCTGCTGTGTTAATCGATGGGCTACTAGTCTCTGCAGAAATGTGTGAAATGTTGCAGCATGTACCCAGCATGTACCTGCGTCTTGTTGGTGATAGACCCATATTTTCCCAAGCACGTTTAAGGCAAGTGTTAGAATACTCGTCGGCATACCTATATGTATACGTAATTTGGTCAGCAATTAATGCAGCAGCTGATAACACGGACACAGTTTGTGAAATCAATCAATATTTTATGGCAAATTATGACTTTTACAAATTTTCACCCGATGCTTGTGTGTGGAAGCGTGCGATAAGGAAAAAATTATGTAGTGATCCGTGTTTTTTTCGTATTGCTCCTGCACACAGAATTAGAGGAGGGTATTGGTGTGGGGCCAGATTTTTCCAGTATCTATGATCATGGAGACTTCAAAAGGAGAAAGGTCAGATTTAATGAAAATAAGATTCGTCAATCCCAGGCCAGCAATGTAACAGCGCCTGCACCGGCGCCAGCACTGGCTTACAATAACGGTCCGACCGTCAGTGAAAACCTGGTGACTGGCAACCCTTGCTATCAGTCCCCGCCAGGATACCTGCAAAACTTCCAGCATGAGCCTGATTTCACGTACGGTTACCAGCAAACTCGTATGTAAAAAAACATTTCCAGCTTCATCAGCTGTCAACTACAGGTGTAGCAGACCCGCTGTCACCTGTCAAGTACATGTATCATGAAGACTACAGGACAGACAGTGGGTCATCGCCACCCTTTTGGCAAAGTCTATAATGAAGTATTATTAGTATAATTTATTACATTAAATACCTGTATTACAGTACACTACCTGGATTACACTAGAGTACATATTACAGTACTTACACAACCTGCAGTTCAAGCTGCCATATTTTATTATTTTTTTAAAATATCAATACATTATGCACACAAACAAGTGATTAGTTACTGCAGATCGGTCCGTTCTCCTGTAATCAATTGCTTTGCTCATGGTTATTTAGTTATATTATTTTATTCACAATTCTAGAAATTGTAGTCCAGCAATATCATTGGCTGAGCAGTTTCTATAGTAGATACTGAACAATTGGTGGACAGCTAGGCGCATGCATGTATGTCTCATGGTACCTTGTTGAAACACATATGCGTATCATCACATCCCCACCCCCAAGTCCTACTACAGTAACAAGACAACGATAATGCAACCACTTATCAATACCCTCCCTCCCCCCCTCTCCGAGCCATTCATTAAAATTCTTGCAGCATTCTTGAAGGAACCATATGTGAAATGTTATACGGTACTTACTGGACTGTATGTTTTATAAAATGTGACACAATGAAACAGTGAAACAATTTAAAAAATTCAACTTTTTGGGGAGTTGAAACACTATTTTATATATATTTATTATATTATAAAGCAATAACGGAAATATATAATATTTTTTTTTCCCTCAGAAAGGAAACTTTGTCATCAAGCAGAGAACGACTAATGGAGGAATTTCAATGGACCTACAGTATAATATTTCTTTTTTGAAACGTTGCTTAAGCATTGAGGAATCTGATTTTAAAAAATGGATTGATTAAGATAGAATAATTGTGAGCTTTTTAGAAAACTTTAAACAGTATGCTGCTGTTTTCATTTTCAATACTTTTTAACATACAGTACTGTAATACAGTACACTTGCACGTTTAATGAACTCTTACTGTATAAGAAACCCCTAAAATAAAAAGTTATAATCTTTTATTCTATACAGTATATTTTTATTCTACAGTACTGTGATTTTTATTTGGGGGTGTGGTGTTCAAAACATTATCATGACCTGTTGAAAATATTTTGTTTAACTAATAATCGAGCATACAGCCCTCTCCCCCTCCCCCCATCCACAAACACACAAGGCCAAACCATTCATTTGTAATGGGTGGCTTTGTGGCTTAGTTTAATAGTTTAAAATACCTGAGTGTGTTCTCACATTTATGCGCATGTGTGTATGTCTCATTGGAACCTTGTTGAAACACAGACAGTATGCGTGTGATCACATTTAGGCGCATGCGTGTATGTGAACAAGAGACACCACACATCCCAATCCGAACCATTCATTAAAATTCTTGTAGGCTGATTAGCCCTTACTGTGTAACTAATCTTCCCCCAAACACATTAATTCGTACACAACGGTAATGCAACCGCTTATCAACACCCCCCGAGCCATTCATGAAAATTCTTGTTTTTTTGTTGTTGTTTTCCTTACATTTTTTAAAATTAGATTCCCTTCATGTTTAACGTTGTGTGTCCACCCGCTGTACGTCTCATAACTGACATGGTGTTTAAAGATATACAGGGCATATTTCTGGCCAACACCAGCACAGGCAACCTTGTATGTCTCCCTGACTTGCTGGGACAGGTCGCACAAGGTGATGTCTGGCACCCTCTCAATGCAAGAGTATGCTGGGTGCGGTGTGCTTCTGTGAGCGGGCGAGGATAGGGGGTCTGTGAGGATGCTTTCCTACTGTTGTCGTGGCCTTATCGGGGTTGTCATCTCCTGTCGTGGTCTTACCAGGTTTTCATCCTCATCAATGGCATACAGGCACACGTATTCTGCAGATGGAGGGGGTACGCTTGGTGATGGAATCGAGAAGATCACATCCATGCCACCCTCCTTCTACTGCGTCCAACATACAGGGGCAGGAGCTCCTAGCAATGAATTTATCCCCGCTATGTTGCCCGGGTGAAGCGTATGCGTGTGTGCGAACAGGGGAGATAACACAGCTCAACAAAGCCATTCGAGTAATTCGAGAAGGGATTATCACACGTGCGCATGCGTTAAGCCTCAAGGCCTCAGGAAGACTCAGTGGCACAATTACTGTAAACAAAGCCTCAAAGATTAAACTAAGCCACCAATTACAAATAAATGGTTTGGGAGAGTTGTCAATAAGAAGCAGATAAACTGTAGTCTTATGTGTGTGGGGGGGGGCAGGGAAGCTATATGCTGGATTATTAGTTCAAAGAAATATTTTCAACAGGTTATCATAATGTTTTGAGCCCCACACCTCAAATAAAAATCACAGTATGCCACTCACCTCATAAAGTACGTACATGAATAGTGTAGAATTCAAAAGCTACAGTAGTGATTGATTCTCAGAATATCAAAAATGTTATGCAAGCCCAAGTTGAGAAACGAAAAAAGTTTTTTTTTTCAGACTTAAAATTCAAATTGAACGAGAAGTTATACAGGTACAGAGGCGACCAACTTTATTCTAACTCGGCTAGCTCCGCGAATTTCAGATTATCCCGGTTATCTGCGGTTTGTGTCGTTTTCTCCCGGGGTGTATTGCGTTATTTTCGCGGCTGTGATATAAGCATTTTATTCCCGATGGCTGCAATACTGCAATGCCGTGTAAAAACTCATGGGGGCGTTTGCGAGCTGTTGTCTTTGAAGCCGAGAAATTCATGAATTGTAATGCAGTATATACTGTATATATACAGTATATACTGTATAACAACAACCCCTATAACCCTTAACATACACATACAGCAGTGTATACAGTAGAGGCAACTCTTATTCGAACAAAAACCAGTGGCAATTCCCCAAAAAACCCAGGAAACACCCAGGTACATTCTGAATACATGCCTTAAACTTTCCTTAAACTAGCCCCAGCATTTCTGCATTGATTAATGGCCTATCAGATTAACAGCGGGGGTCCCTGGCAGTCCCATTCAAACTGAATTGGAATGCCACGGATCCCTGCTGTGTTAATCCTATGGGTCGTTAGTCAATGCAGAAATGCCTTAAACGTGCCTCAAATTAGCCCAGAACATACCCAGCACATACCCAGCACATACCCAGAATGTAACCCGGCTAGTTTACGGCAAATGTTAGAATAAACGTTGCCTCTACTGTATGCACATCAATGATACTATAGGCCGTCCCCTGGCGAGATGTGTTTGCAGCAGAGTGAGATCCGCTGCTCTCTCTGCGCAAACATCGGCACATTAAAAATGATTTAAAATACATTTTTATTCATAGTGTAGATGTGCAGGGTGTCTCCGGAGCTGAACCGCGTTGGTTTCAGGTCCGGGGACCCCCTGCTTCCCGAGAAAAAGCCCCCTTTATGAGGTGCCGAAGATGGAAAGAAGACCCCGCCCAGAAGAAGATAGAAGAAAGAAGAATACAGATGAAGATGGATTACAAGTAGAAGACCCGTGGATTGATTTGGATTTTTAGTGTAATGTTTATTTTTTTATGGTTTATTATTTTATGGGTTCCTGTGCTGGTGGATTGGTTCGTGAGTAAGGTGCGCAACGGGAGTCGGTGGGGCCAAGTAATGGTAAGTGAACTAAAGAAATGTATTTTATTTAACTTGTTAATTTTTTTTAAAGCTTTTTTAACATGTGAATTTTTTTTGTGGTATATAATTTCTTGCAACTGTATGTATGTATGTATATATGTCTAGAGAGATAAATCTTGTATTTATGGGGGGGCACAGGGGGTGGGTAATGTATTTAATAATTATAATGATGTTTATTGGGGGTCACTGTATTGTTTTTATTGTGGGTACTGGGGGTGGGGGGGGGGGGGTTTCCCCAACGGTTTATGGGTAGGCCTCCCTTATGGGTAGTGGGTGAGGGTGGTTAGGCCTCACGGTGTGGGGGGTTAGTGTGGGAGGGTATTTAGGCATCCCGAGTGGTGGGTGAGCGTGGGTTAGCCCCTTAATGACTGTAGCGGTTAATAACCGCTATGGTGATTAAGGGGTTAGGGGACATTACTTTGGATGTTTTAATTTTTGTGTCTGTTTTGCAGAAGCGGAGGGGCCATGGCCAGGATGGGGGGGGGGGTAACGGTATGTGCGTAGTGGGTGAGGGTGGTTAGACCTCACGGGGTGGGCCATTGGCAGTGAGGTGCTGCATTATACAGTATGCACATCGGGTCCCCTCCCCCCTCCCCACATTTACATAAACTGCACTCACAGCAACACAGGCAGGGAGATTTAACAGACACATTAGGGGGAGGGGGCTTTACACAGATCACAGTCAAGGAGGTGGGGTTATAGCCCCCTCCCCCTCCCCACATTTACATAAACTGCACTCACAGCAACACAGGCAGGGAGATTTAACAGACACATTAGGGGGAGGGGGCTTTACACAGATCACAGTCAAGGAGGTGGGGTTATAACCCCCTCCCCACATTTACATAAACTGCCCTCACAGCAACACTGGCAGGGAGATTTAACAGACACATTAGGGGGAGGGGGCTTTACACAGATTACACTCAAGGCAGGGAGATTTAACAGAAACATTAGGGGGAGGGGGCTTTACACAGATTAAACTCCTGGCAGGGAGATTTAACAGAAACATTAGGGGGAGGGGGCCTTACACAGATTAGACTCAAGGCAGGGAGATACAGGGGATGTACTGTACTGTATGTTGTTTATTGCAATGCTTCAATGTGTGTACAGTATAATGTTTTTTACAATCAGATAGATGTGATCCTTGGTATTGTAAGGGTTAGCCTTGGTTTTAAATTTTGTATTCAGGTTGGTACTTATATATTGATTTTTGTTTACTTGATTGGTTAAAATAGTTTACTTGTTTGGAGGTACAGTATTTGTATTTTGCTTGCAATGATATTGTTCACATTCATTTGCAGAATGTATATGGTGCATAGATTTTATGCATCATAAATACAATGTAAATGCAATGTATTGATTGGAATATGAGGTTTTTCATTGGCATTTGATGATTTAGATTTTAAGATCAGTTAGGATTATTAAAGGAAATTCATTTTAATGTAGTGTGCCTGTATGGAGAAGTGTTATTTGTAGTACAGTATGATTTTGATAACCCTTCTACATTTATTTGTATATTGGTTCATCATGTGTGTATATACTATGGTGCCTATGCAGAGAGCAGCGCTATTTCGAAATTCGCCATTTTTTGGAGAAAATCGCGCAGAAAGCAGCAGAAAATGGCGAGTTCCGAAAAACGCGCCAATTTTTCTTTTCTATTTGTAAAACTCGCCTCGCGGCTGGCGAGAACATCAATCTCGCCAGTTTTAAAAATATCCGTATGCAGAGAGGCGCGAACGGCATCTAGCAGCTGTTCGCGCCAATAAAATGGCGCGATTGTCTCCTTTTTGCCTCGCCAGAAAAAACTGGCAAGAAGCTGCCGCTCGCGGCCATTGCAAAGGGAAAAAAAAGGCGCAAATTTGTTTTACACGTTTCTGAAGCGCGCATCTCGCCAATTTAAACTCGCCACACGCATCCATGTTAAACATAGCAGAATTCGCACTTTTCTGCATATGGAGAATAAAACTCTCCAAAAAAGCTACTTTTTAATAAATTCGCCAATTTTAAAATTCGCTGCTCTCTGCATAGGCCCCTATATATATATATATATATATATATAGACCATACGATACTGGTTGCAACACGACATCAAGGGACAGCACGCAGGTAAGTAAATCAAAAATGTTCTATATTTGATAGAAGACACAAAAACCGACGTTTCGGTCCCCCAGTGGGACCTTTCTCAAGGTGGTGCACCACCTTGAGAAAGGTCCCACTGGGGGACCGAAACGTCGGTTTTTGTGTCTTCTATCAAATATAGAACATTTTTGATTTACTTACCTGCGTGCTGTCCCTTGATGTCGTGTTGCAACCGGTATCGTATGGTCTGTTATTGCTTTATGGGATAAGCACCAAAACTTATTTACTTGCATATGGTGTGCCGGCTGTGCATTGGATTCTATATATATATATATATATATATATATATATATATATATATATATATATATATATATATATATATGTATAGGGATTGTTGTTATATATATATATATATATATATATATATATATATATATATATATATATATATTTATATTCATGTATTTATTTATTTACTTAGATTTATTTATTAATTGTAGGGCTGCTGTGCATGAATTTTTTTTATTGTGGGTAGCGGTGGTGGATGAAGGGGGTATTTGGACCTTGGTGTGAGTTTAGGACTTGCGTGGGGTTGCGGGTTCACTTAACCACTTCACGACCGTAGCTGTTAATACCGCTACGGTCGTGAAGGGGTTAAGTGCACCCGCTATCCCCCCCAAAAAGCCCTACACAACCACCGTTGGGGCTAATTCCCCCTTCACCCACCCCCGCTACCCACAATAAAAAAAATTCACACACAGCAGCAGCATAATTAATAAATAAATCTAAATAAATAAATAAATACATGAATATAAATAAATACATTTAAAATACATTTTTCTTCATAGTGTAGATGTGCAGGGGGTCTCCGGAGCTGAACCGCTTTGGTTTTAGGTCTGGGGACCCCCTGCTTCCCGAGATACAGGCCCCTTTATGGGGTGCCGGTATCCCTCTGCTTTGTTTACATTCCGCAATCACGTGATCGGGACCTTGAAATTTAGAGGGATACCGGCACCTCAGTGGGATACCGGACCTAAAACCACAGCGGTTCAGCTCCACAGACCCCCTGCACATCTACACTATGAATAAAAATGTATTTTAAATGTATTTATTTATATTCATGTATTTATTTATTTATTTAGATTTATTTATTTATTTTTTGGGCGGCTGCTGTGTGTGAATTTTTTTTATTGTGGGTAGCGGGGGTGGGTGAAGGGGGTATTAGCCCCAACGATGGTTGTTTAGGGCTTGCGGGGGGGTAGCGGGTGGGGTTAACCCCTTCATGACCGTAGCGGTATTAACTGCTACGGTCGTGAAGGGTTAAGTGCACCCGCAACCCCCCCGCAAGTCCTAAACTCACACCAAGGGCCAAATACCCCCTTCACCCACCCCCGCTACCCACAATAAAGCTGGCATGGTGGGTTAACCCCTTCATTGCCTTAGCGGCTATCAGCTATGGTAATGAAGCAGCATTTCTGTATTTTAATAATATTGTGCAGGAGCTTTGATTTGTGGCTCAGGGAACCTCCTGCTCACTGTACAATATTATTAAAAATACAGTCATGCTGCTTCGTTACCGTAGCACATAGCCGCAAAGGTAAGGAATGAGTGTTTATTTATATATGTGTTTTATTCATACTGTAGATGTGCAGGGGGTCTCCGGAGCTGAACCGCTGTGGTTTTAGGTCCGGGGACCCCCTGCTTCCCGAGATACAGGCCCCTTTATGGTTTTCCCATAAACCCTGGATAAGATAGATCCTGATAAGATAGATCCTGGATAATCAGGTTTGGGAAACAAGATGGTTTTTGGTAACCTGTGATATTAAGTCACTATATACCTGCATAAACCACAGGGATGGGCATGAAGCAGTAGACAGAGCACTATCAAAAGATACTGACATGCCCAATGAACAGGCAAATTTCATTCTTGATGGCATAAAGTTCATCTTAGAACATAATTATTTTATGTTTGAGGGGATGTACTACCTGCAGAAATGCGGTACCGCCATGGGCACAAAATTTGCACCAAGCTATGTAAACCTCCTTATGGGAGCATGGGAGGAAGACCATATATTGCAGAGCTGGGTGTGAATTTGTGCTTATGGCGTAGGTACATAGATTATATAATATTCATTTAGCAAGGGGATGAAGATGGGCTTATACAGTTCACTCATTATCTAAATGATAATTTACTCAATTTGGAATTTACGTGCAAATATAGTCAAGAAAAAGTTGATTTCTTAGATTTGACAATCTTTATTGAGGATGGGTTAATTAAAACTCAAACCTTCTTCAAGGGTATAGATATCAATAATTATATATCCACTAAAAGTTGCCGCCATCCCAAATGGTTACAGAATGTCCCATATGTACAAATAAGGCAGATAAAGAGGAATTGTTCAGAGGCCAATAGCTTTCACACACAATCAGCTCTCTTACAGGACAGGATCAGAGAAAAAGACTATGATGACAGAATTATTCAAAATGCTGTAAAGAAAGTAGAGAGCTTGGACAGAAAAGATCTATTATACAACAATAATAAAAAGTTAGGATCAAAAAAAACCTTTGATTTTTCATTCTTAACAAACTATAATAGACAATCTGAGAAAATCTCCAAAATATATCATAAACATTGGCATATTGTCAAAAAATGATCCTGTACTAGGAGAGATTGTGCCTGAAAAACCGACTGTGATTTTTAAAAGAGCAAAAGCACTTAAAGATAAATTGTCCCCTAGTGCTTTACCAAAAATGATTATAGATGGTAATACTGCTGCGACACACTTTATTCGAGCAAATACCCAGTATGTACCTGGCAGATACCTGGAATGCGCCGCTCCTCACCTCAGACAAGCCCCGTTGCGTTTGCCTTCCCAGCCATGGTTCATGCCTGGCTGTCGTGCGGCTGATCTGTTAAATGATAATGATTAGGATTTAATAGGCTGCAATGCTTCGCGTGTCTACCAGATGGCATAAATTCATGAATTGTAATGCAGTATATATATATATATATATATATATATATATATACTGTGCAGTATTGCAGCCAGCGGGAATAAAATGCTTCAATCCCTGCCTGGAAAATAACGCAATGCACTCGGGCAGAAAACAGTCACAAACCTCAATACACCCGAGTATACCCGAATTCGTGGGACTAGCCGAGCTCGAATAAAGTGTGTCGCCAGTGTAGATGGTTGACAAAAACAAAAGGCTTCTTTGGCTGTACCACATGCATGGCTTGTAAACATAGGTCTGACGACAAATTCAGTTTTGTCTCTAATGTGTCGGGACAACGGTTTCATATTAAACAACTTTTAACATGCAAATCAGACTATGTTGTATATCTTATCTATTGCCCATGTGGGTTACAATATGTAGGCCAAACCTCAAGAGCTGTAAAATCCGCATTCTCAAGCACATTGGGAATGTAAGACGAGGTGTTACCACACATTATTTGTCAAATAATTTTATTCAAAAACATAATGGAGACACATCAGGCCTCAAATTTACAGTACTGGAGCAAGTGTTACCACATGGAGAGGTGGAGACAGGAATGTTGCTCTAAGAGAGAGAGAGTTTCTGGACTTTTACTCTGAAATCACTTGTACCATTAGGTCTAAATGTAGATTTTGAGCTAAGTGCTTTTTTGTGAACTGTGTTGAGGTATTTTACAAATTGTGCCTCCCATTTGATAATATACAGAGGCAGTGCAAAAATTAAGTACCTAAAAATTTAGTACCTAGAATTTTAGTTCAAATATTTATGAGATAAGGTCGTGCTAATATTGTGTATTAACTTTGCTTTTTCTTGTCTTTTGAGATTCATCAATCGTCGCTTTTCCCTTGATTGGAGAAATAATGGGGAGATATATGTGTATTTTACTAGATATATATGTATTATTATGAATTGTGTATTGTATATGTAGATTTGATACTTTTTCATTGCTACAGTAGATTTTCTCTAGATTTTTCTATGTTGTAATGGAATAGTACGTTTGAGAGTTACATTTTTATTAAAGGTATAAAGGATGTATTTTAATTGAATTGTACAACACTGTTGTGACATTTCTAAATTTGAGGGAGGGCATACAGAGCAAATTACCCAATTATTTAGATCAATTGGCGTATCGACCAATAGGAGGAAAGGTCAATATGAGTCAATAGGGTATATTTATTTATTATTTATTTATAAAATATTTTACCAGGAAGTAATACATTGAGAGTTACCTCTCGTTTTCAAGTATGTCCTGGGCACAGAGTAAAACAAATAATACATGGTTACAAGTACATAAACAACAAAACAGGTAGCGCTAACCGCAATGTGTGTGGTGTAGTAACTATTACCTTATATATTAATTAAAACTATACATAAGGGGCTGCCTAGGACACAAAGCCTGACCCCCTGGTCAGGAAAACAGTATGGACAGGGAATAGTTCCGTGGGCGCCTATAAAAGTTTACCACTATAAAGGATATACGAAAACCAAGCCTGTTGGTTGTGAAGATTGTTGATCCTCACGGTGGGCTTGAAAACAAAGAGAAAGCACAACACATAGCGTAATACTGTTGAAACATTAAACAAACAACATATAAGACAACATATAACAGCTGAATACTGAAATGGTATTTTTAGGACAATAAAATCATTTAATAACAATTAATATTTAATATAATGCACAATTTGCATGGACATATAGATTTAAGCAATTAAAAATCTGAATAGGTGGTTCAACTGCTCCGTAGCACCAATGTTGATGATAGCAATGCCTACTCACCAGATGGAATAGGTTTGCAGGCAGTGGATATTTTAGAGAGTATCCCCTCTCATCTGTGTGCTGCTCTCTGCTTAGCTGGCGTCTCTGTCGGCTCGTGGGTGCAGCTCATCAGCAGGGACTCCTGCAGCTCCAGGAAGCACGTCTGAGCAGATGGAACTCAGCTGCAGCTGATTCAGCACGATGTCAGCCACGGACCACCGTGAGCTCGTCTATCTGCTGCTCACTGCTAGCTGGCGTCTCTATCCGCTCGTGGACGCAACTTGTCAGCAGGTACTCCTGCAGGGCGCCAAGCAGGGCGCTTGAATAATGGGAAACCGCAACAGCTGGTTCAACTCGTCGGCGGCTATAAGAGATGGTTAGCTGGCAGCTCACGTTGATTCACCGATGTACGGGGGGTACTACACCAATGTGTGCGGGGCTTGAACCTCCACCCTACGCGTTTCAAGAGCGATCTGCTCTCTTCCTCAGGGGTATATGAATAAAAAAGTCCAAAATGTCCTTTAAATACTGACTTCACCATTTGGGTAAATAGTTCCACCTGTAGCTAATTGCACATGTGCTGTACTTGTGATAAAGTTGCTCTTAGTGTGTTTGCAATCAGACACTGCACAGTGAGAATGTCTTTGAACAAAAAAGCTACTTACTATTTTGTACAGCTGTTATACATAATGACAACATTAAACATAACACAATATACAATGAACATATACTACTAACAACATATATATTTAAACATGACACAATAAACAATGAACATATACTACTAACAACATATATATTTATGTATATAAACAAAAAATAAATGAATAAAAAAAAATAAAAAAAATAAAAAAATGCATAATTTGAAGGTAGGACATAAAAAAAAAAAAAAAAATTTTATTTAATATAATATTGCGAATTATGATTAGATAAAATGTATTAAACCAGTGATAGTGTGCTTATTTATGTAGGAGGAACCTACTGCTATAAGCGAATTTAAACACTAATGTATATGACATGTCACCTTATGTGGATGTATTTGGTACTAACCCACCAAAAAGGATTTCAAATCGAATTCTACATTTAAGCCCATTGGGGACAGAGTACATAACTCATAAATCCAATAGGACTCTCTTCTCCCCAATAGGCTCAATGTGTTACCTCCTCTCCAGTGTGGTACAATGCGCTCTATTCCTACGCACCTCAAACCTTTTGGGTCTTTATTGTGCACCTGAAGAAAATGATTAGACACATTGTGTGTGACTAAACCAGTTTTAATATTGTATATATGTTCATACAAACGTCTTTTTATAGCTCGCGTTGTCATACCCACATACTGCAGACCACACGGACATTCAAGTAAATATATAACAAAGGAACTACTACATGTAATATGTTGTTTAATTTTATACTGTTTATGTGTTTTATTTGATATAAAATTTATTTTTTTGTTACTGTATTTGCATGCCGTGCATTTGTTACAGAGGAAGTATCCCCCACAGAGTGTTGTGTCTCTTTGAACTGGCTGCAGCGATGGACAGCTGGGTGCCAGTCTCTGTCCTATATTAGGAGCTTTTGTGAATATAATATGTGGATATTCGGGTAGAATTCCCTCTAGTTCTTTATCCTTTTTCAATATTGGCCAGTATTTTCTTAAAGTTTTGCGTATGTTGGGTGCCATTTGGTTATATTGAGTGACAAATGACAAATTGCCTGATGAGTTAATATTTTTATTTTTATATTGTAAGAGACTGGTTCTGTCCATCGCTGCAACTTCAGAGATAGTTCTATCCAACTCTAGTGGGGAGTACTTCCTCTCCACAAATTTTTGTTTTAAATCCTCGGCTTGAATTTTAAATGTATCTGGATGTGAGCTGTTTCTTTTCAGTCTAATGAACTGTCCCTTAGGGATGTTTTTGACCCATGTGGGGTTGTGGTTACTCTGTGCATGTAAATAATTATTTGATTGAACCGGTTTAAAATATGTGCTGGTGTGTATGTGATTATTAACTATAGTGATTTCTAAATCTAAAAATTCTATTTTATTAGTATTAGTGACAAACGTGAATTTTAAATTATTAGTGTTGTTATTCATATATAACTGAAACTGTGTTAACTGTGCTAAAGTGCCTGACCAGATAAAAATAATATCATCTATGTAGCGCCGCCACAGCACCAAGCTTGCACCATAGGGACAATTGGACCATATATGTTGTTTCTCCCAATATCCCATAAATATATTAGCATAACTAGGAGCAAACTTGGTGCCCATGGCGATGCCACATACCTGCAAATAATAAGCTTTATTAAAGTGAAAAAAATTGTGACAAAGGATGAATTTAATTCCTAAAATCAAAAAATCTCTAAATTCTTTTGAAACAGATGGGTCATTTTTTAGGGTGTTTAAGACTGATTCACATCCTTGATCATGGTTGATTATGGTGTATAATGAATTGACGTCTGCGGTAACAAAAATATAATGGGGTTGCCACTGAATGTCCTGGAGTGTCTGCAGTATGTGGGTAGTATCCCGGAGGTAAGAAGGTAATTGTATGACATATTTCTGGAGTTGTCTATCTATATATTGAGATAAGTGTGATGTTAATGATTGAATGCCCGAAATGATGGGGCGGCCTGGGGGAAAATTTATATTTTTATGTATTTTAGGGATTATATAAAACAAGGGTAGTCTGGGGTGTTTATTGTAAAGAAAGTCAAATTCTTTTGGAGTAATTAAATTTTGATCTAAACCAAATGTTAAATAATTAAATAATTTTTGCTGATAATGTGTAGTAGGATTCGTTGGGAGGAGTTGGTAAGTGGATATGTCACTTAGAATTCTCAGTGACTCTTGGATGTAATATGATTTATCCATGATTACCAACCCCCCCCCCCCCTTATCCGCTGGTTTTATGATTATGTCTTCATTTTCTTCAAGTGCACGTAAAGTTATTTTTTCATCTTTAGTAAGATTATCAGTCCTAACTTTGTGGTTTCTACTTAGGGTCTCTAGGTCATCTGTGACCATTTTAGCGAATGTGTCCACAAAGGGACCACTCACAAACCTAGGAAAGAATGTTGAGGGATTTCTGAACGTTGAATTGTTTGTATTTAGTGGTAAGTTAGTGTTGGTGTCCAGTCTAGATATGGCGTCTCTTTGAAAATATTTTTTGAGGCAAAGCTTGCGCACATATCTTTGGACATCAACATACAACTTAAAACTATCTGGCCCTGTAACTGGAGCAAAGGATAAACCTTTTGATAATAGCTTAGTTTCTTTGATGGTAATTGGATGTTGGCTTATATTAAAGATATTTTGATAAGCACTTTGACTTACTGTTTTTGTACCTTGCCTAATTTTTCTCCCTCCTCTCGTTCCTCTAGAGTGTTTTTTCTTTTTCGATTGTCTTTCAGGGAGTTTTCTTTTCCCAATAAGTCTCTTATTACATCTCTTGCTTGTTTGGGCTCCCTCGTTTGTCGCCAGTCTAAAAAAGAGAACGTATTTTTCTCTTCTTCCCGACTGTGACCAGGGAGACGTTGTTCTCTATCTAGGTCTATAAGAGGTTGGTACTTATTCTGATGATGATATTAGATGATACATTAGACAAGGAAATTAACGATATGAAGGGATACTTTGAAAAGTATAAAGATAATTGTGAGTTACCAATGCTAGAAGTTAGAATTAAAACAAAAATGGATAAATTACAAAAAGATACTATAATCTCAAAACAAACAAAGTTCCAAAGGGACAAAAATGATTATGTCACGGGATGTTATAGAAATTGGAAAAAACCCAGATATGATAATGAAAAATATAGGTATAATAAGGATTATTCACATAAAATTCCTTCAAATTATAAAAAAACTATTGTAAAACCTAATGAAATATCCTCTGATCCAGTACAATTTATAGCCCCTAAGAGGTCTAGAAGACCTTCAACACCATCTTCTATAAAACCAGTAACTGGCAGTACAAAAGCCAAACACCTGGCCCCTCCTGTTCCTCCAAGCCCTCTAGTCAACATACAGGGTAAAGATACTGACAATATCTTTGATCAATATCATCATCAGAATAAGTACCAACCTCTTATAGACCTAGATAGAGAACAACGTCTCCCTGGTCACAGTCGGGAAGAAGAGAAAAATACGTTCTCTTTTTTAGACTGGCGACAAACGAGGGAGCCCAAACAAGCAAGAGATGTAATAAGAGACTTATTGGGAAAAGAAAACTCCCTGAAAGACAATCGAAAAAGAAAAAACACTCTAGAGGAACGAGAGGAGGGAGAAAAATTAGGCAAGGTACAAAAACAGTAAGTCAAAGTGCTTATCAAAATATCTTTAATATAAGCCAACATCCAATTACCATCAAAGAAACTAAGCTATTATCAAAAGGTTTATCCTTTGATCCAGTTACAGGGCCAGATAGTTTTAAGTTGTATGTTGATGTCCAAAGATATGTGCGCAAGCTTTGCCTCAAAAAATATTTTCAAAGAGACGCCATATCTAGACTGGACACCAACACTAACTTACCACTAAATACAAACAATTCAACGTTCAGAAATCCCTCAACATTCTTTCCTAGGTTTGTGAGTGGTCCCTTTGTGGACACATTCGCTAAAATGGTCACAGATGACCTAGAGACCCTAAGTAGAAACCACAAAGTTAGTACTGATAATCTTAGTAAAGATGAAAAAATAACTTTACGTGCACTTGAAGAAAATGAAGACATAATCATAAAACCAGCGGATAAGGGGGGGGGGGGGGTTGGTAATCATGGATAAATCATATTACATCCAAGAGTCACTGAGAATTCTAAGTGACATATCCACTTACCAACTCCTCCCAACGAATCCTACTACACATTATCAGCAAAAATTATTTAATTATTTAACATTTGGTTTAGATCAAAATTTAATTACTCCAAAAGAATTTGACTTTCTTTACAATAAACACCCCAGACTACCCTTGTTTTATATAATCCCTAAAATACATAAAAATATAAATTTTCCCCCCGGCCGCCCCATCATTTCGGGCATTCAATCATTAACATCACACTTATCTCAATATATAGATAGACAACTCCAGAAATATGTCATACAATTACCTTCTTACCTCCGGGATACTACCCACATACTGCAGACACTCCAGGACATTCAGTGGCAACCCCATTATATTTTTGTTACCGCAGACGTCAATTCATTATACACCATAATCAACCATGATCAAGGATGTGAATCAGTCTTAAACACCCTAAAAAATGACCCATCTGTTTCAAAAGAATTTAGAGATTTTTTGATTTTAGGAATTAAATTCATCCTTTGTCACAATTTTTTTCACTTTAATAAAGCTTATTATTTGCAGGTATGTGGCACCGCCATGGGCACCAAGTTTGCTCCTAGTTATGCTAATATATTTATGGGATATTGGGAGAAACAACATATATGGTCCAATTGTCCCTATGGTGCAAGCTTGGTGCTGTGGCGGCGCTACATAGATGATATTATTTTTATCTGGTCAGGCACTTTAGCACAGTTAACACAGTTTCAGTTATATATGAATAACAACACTAATAATTTAAAATTCACGTTTGTCACTAATACTAATAAAATAGAATTTTTAGATTTAGAAATCACTATAGTTAATAATCACATACACACCAGCACATATTTTAAACCGGTTCAATCAAATAATTATTTACATGCACAGAGTCACCACAACCCCACATGGGTCAAAAACATCCCTAAGGGACAGTTCATTAGACTGAAAAGAAACAGCTTACATCCAGATACATTTAAAATTCAAGCCGAGGATTTAAAACAAAAATTTGTGGAGAGGAAGTACTCCCCACTAGAGTTGGATAGAACTATCTCTGAAGTTGCAGCGATGGACAGAACCAGTCTCTTACAATATAAAAATAAAAATATTAACTCATCAGGCAATTTGTCATTTGTCACTCAATATAACCAAATGGCACCCAACATACGCAAAACTTTAAGAAAATACTGGCCAATATTGAAAAAGGATAAAGAACTAGAGGGAATTCTACCCGAATATCCACATATTATATTCACAAAAGCTCCTAATATAGGACAGAGACTGGCACCCAGCTGTCCATCGCTGCAGCCAGTTCAAAGAGACACAACACTCTGTGGGGGATACTTCCTCTGTAACAAATGCACGGCATGCAAATACAGTAACAAAAAAATAAATTTTATATCAAATAAAACACATAAACAGTATAAAATTAAACAACATATTACATGTAGTAGTTCCTTTGTTATATATTTACTTGAATGTCCGTGTGGTCTGCAGTATGTGGGTATGACAACGCGAGCTATAAAAAGACGTTTGTATGAACATATATACAATATTAAAACTGGTTTAGTCACACACAATGTGTCTAATCATTTTCTTCAGGTGCACAATAAAGACCCAAAAGGTTTGAGGTGCGTAGGAATAGAGCGCATTGTACCACACTGGAGAGGAGGTAACACATTGAGCCTATTGGGGAGAAGAGAGTCCTATTGGATTTATGAGTTATGTACTCTGTCCCCAATGGGCTTAAATGTAGAATTCGATTTGAAATCCTTTTTGGTGGGTTAGTACCAAATACATCCACATAAGGTGACATGTCATATACATTAGTGTTTAAATTCGCTTATAGCAGTAGGTTCCTCCTACATAAATAAGCACACTATCACTGGTTTAATACATTTTATCTAATCATAATTCGCAATATTATATTAAATAAAATTTTTTTTTTTTTTTTTATGTCCTACCTTCAAATTATGCATTTTTTTATTTTTTTTATTTTTTTTTATTCATTTATTTTTTGTTTATATACATAAATATATATGTTGTTAGTAGTATATGTTCATTGTTTATTGTGTCATGTTTAAATATATATGTTGTTAGTAGTATATGTTCATTGTATATTGTGTTATGTTTAATGTTGTCATTATGTATAACAGCTGTACAAAATAGTAAGTAGCTTTTTTGTTCAAAGACATTCTCACTGTGCAGTGTCTGATTGCAAACACACTAAGAGCAACTTTATCACAAGTACAGCACATGTGCAATTAGCTACAGGTGGAACTATTTACCCAAATGGTGAAGTCAGTATTTAAAGGACATTTTGGACTTTTTTATTCATATACCCCTGAGGAAGAGAGCAGATCGCTCTTGAAACGCATAGGGTGGAGGTTCAAGCCCCGCACACATTGGTGTAGTACCCCCCGTACATCGGTGAATCAACGTGAGCTGCCAGCTAACCATCTCTTATAGCCGCCGACGAGTTGAACCAGCTGTTGCGGTTTCCCATTATTCAAGCGCCCTGCTTGGCGCCCTGCAGGAGTACCTGCTGACAAGTTGCGTCCACGAGCGGATAGAGACGCCAGCTAGCAGTGAGCAGCAGATAGACGAGCTCACGGTGGTCCGTGGCTGACATCGTGCTGAATCAGCTGCAGCTGAGTTCCATCTGCTCAGACGTGCTTCCTGGAGCTGCAGGAGTCCCTGCTGATGAGCTGCACCCACGAGCCGACAGAGACGCCAGCTAAGCAGAGAGCAGCACACAGATGAGAGGGGATACTCTCTAAAATATCCACTGCCTGCAAACCTATTCCATCTGGTGAGTAGGCATTGCTATCATCAACATTGGTGCTACGGAGCAGTTGAACCACCTATTCAGATTTTTAATTGCTTAAATCTATATGTCCATGCAAATTGTGCATTATATTAAATATTAATTGTTATTAAATGATTTTATTGTCCTAAAAATACCATTTCAGTATTCAGCTGTTATATGTTGTCTTATATGTTGTTTGTTTAATGTTTCAACAGTATTACGCTATGTGTTGTGCTTTCTCTTTGTTTTCAAGCCCACCGTGAGGATCAACAATCTTCACAACCAACAGGCTTGGTTTTCGTATATCCTTTATAGTGGTAAAATTTTATAGGCGCCCACGGAACTATTCCCTGTCCATGGTTACAAGTACAGTTACATAAATGAACAAGGTATACATTATATACAAGACCAGATTAAAGTGTGAGACAGCCTTAGATTTGAAAGAACTTAAGATGGTGGTGGATATGAGAGTCTCTGGTAGGTTGTTCCAGTTTTGGGGTGCACGGAAGGAGAAGGAGGAACGTCCGGATACTTTGTTTAGTCTTGGGACCATGAATAGTCTTTTGGAGTCTGATCTCAGGTGATAGGTACTGCATGTGGTAGGGGTGAGGAGCTTGTTCAGGTAGCTGGGTAGCTTGCCCAGAAAGTATTTGAGGGTGAGACAGGAAAGGTGAACTTTGCGCCTAGACTCTAGTGATGACCAATCTAGTTCTTTGAGCATTTCGCAGTGATGTGTGTTGTAGTTGCATTGGAGAACAAAACGACAAATTGAATTGTAGAGGGTGTCAAGTTTGCTAAGGTGGGTTTGAGGAGCCGAGCCATATACTATGTCTCCATAGTCAATAATTGGCATTAGCATCTGCTGTGCAATACGCTTTCTGATCAGGAGACTTAGGGAGGATTTGTTCCTGTAAAGTACCCCTAGTTTGGCATAGGTCTTGGTTGTCAGGGTATCAATGTGCATCCCGAATGTTAAGTGGGAGTCAAACCATAAGCCCAGGTATTTAAAACTAGTGACAGGTGTTAGGGTGGTGTTAGCGTTGGTTCTAATCAGGAGCTCAGTCACTGGAAGCTTTACAAATTTAGTCTTGATCCCAAATACCATTGTTACAGTCTTGTCAGTGTTTAAAAACAGTTTGTTTTGGGAAATCCAGTTTTCGAGTCTCAAAAAGTCAGACTGAAGTATGTGTTGAAGGTCAGAGAGGCTATGGCTGTGTGCATACAGGATTGTGTCATCTGCATACATGTGTATTGAGGCTTCCTTACAAGCTGTGGGAAGATCATTAATGAACACTGAGAAGAGTAGGGGCCCCAGAACAGAGCCTTGCGGTACACCACAGGTGATATCCAGGGGGTTGGAGTTAGAGCCTGAGATGGACACATGTTGGGATCTTCCTGATAGGTAGGACTGAAACCAGTTTAAAGTATGTTTCCCTATTCCAGAGCTCTGGAGTTTGTTAAGCAGGATAACATGATCAACTGTGTCAAAAGCCTTTGCAAAATCTAGGAATACTGCACCAGTGAGTTGTCCCCGTTCCATTCCACACTGGATTTCATTGTAAACTTTTAGTAGTTACGGTGGAGTGTTTGGGACGAAACCCAGACTGGAATTGGCTAGGGAAATTTGTCTTGGTGTAGAAATCGCTTAATTGGGAGTGGACACATTTTTCCATAACTTTGGATAGAATTTGGAGAAGTGAGATTGGCCTGTAGTTTGAGACAGTGTTTTTGTCCCCACTTTTGAAGATTGGGACAACTCTGGCAGTTTTCCAGGTCTTAGGGATATGGCCTGCAGACAGGATAGAGTTGACTATGGAAGCAATTGGTTTGGCAATGGCTGGGGCACCAAGTCGTAGGAACCTAGATTGTAGTAAGTCGGGTCCACATTGGCTGCTTAGTTTTAGTTTGAGGAGCGCTTGTGTAATCTCCTCTTCAGATACTGGGCTAAATTGAAAATTGTGGGCAGTGTTGGGAGGGGGTGGGACTGTAGGGATACTCCCAGGATGAGATTCATGTTTGGGGTTTGTGCTGCGTTTCGCTAATAAGTTAGTGGCACACCCCACAAAGTAATCATTGAATGCATTTGTAATGTCAGTGGGGTTTGTCAGAGTAATATCCCCCTTTGTGATATTACTTGGTTGTTGATGGTTAGGAGCCTGGAATATATTGTTGATAACCTTCCAGAAGTTACCTGGGTTTGATGTATTTTGGTGGAGATTATATTAAGTATCCTCATATGGGTTAGAGTTACTCCTGACGAAGCCGTCATCACGCACGGTGAAACGCGTAGAGCGTAACCCCCAGTGTTAGATCCAGAGGGAGAGAGGCTTCGGTGGAGTTCCGGTGGCGTCTACTACACGTGTTGAAGAAACCGGAAGTGACGTATCGGCTCCAAATCGCAGTGTACGTCGGAGATCGGTGGATGCGGCAGAAGTGTGCAGGGATCCCGAGAACGCGACTCGGCGAACATCTTTACCTAACACCCATGCTGTAAACCATTTGAAATCTCGTAAGCCTCCAATTTTATCATTGTCGGAAAAATGTTTGGCATTTTTATTCTTTGGCTCTGTGTTTATTTATTTATTTATAAAATATTTTACCAGGAAGTAATACATTGAGAGTTACCTCTCATTTTCAAGTATGTCCTGGGCACAGAGTAAAACAAATAATACATGGTTACAAGTACAGTTACATAAATGAACAAGGTATACATTATACAGTATACAAGACATTGCGTGCACAGTGTTTCTCTTCTGGACTCACGTACCTCCTATTTTTGCTCCTTGCTGCTAATCTGTGGATGAAGATATCTTTACCAATTTTTACCAATTAGCACTTTTTGCTCTTATGAGAGCTCTGCCATTTAGAGTGTTCTGTTATAACGTTAATTGCACTATGGTAGTTTTATTTATTTTCTTTTAGGTAATGACGCTCCCCTTATTTTTCCTTTACTGCCCTATGATGTATTGGTGCACTTGTGGAAAATACCTGCTCAGAGCTCCGGTTCCGAGGGGACACTGAGTAAGGCCAAGTAAATTGTCAGTCAGTTCCACGAAGATCCACCTCCTCATGGGGTGGCCTCCAACTGGAGCGTCCCACCTTTAGATAGTCTCTGAGATGATGGCCTGCTCTGTCCCAGATGCAGGCCACGCACACTGTGTGCGTATCGTCACTCGTCAAGGGAACAACACTAACAGGCTAAGGGGAGAGTCCCTATATGATGGTCCTTCCCTAAAGCACCACAAACTAGAGATGGTCGGGCCTAGCTATAACCTGAAGGGGAATACTCTGGCCTTGTCCAGTGGAGCACTTCTCCCTGGACCTTACCTATCCCCTTGCTGTCCTGCTTCCGACTTGTGTGGCTCTCCTAGTGTGCCAAATGTATCACTTTTGCTCCAGGGCATCCTCGCAGCCTTATTGGCTAGATTCCACCTTGTGGTTATTCAGCCCCTGTGCATTATGGGGCTTGTAGTCCCTCAGAGCCCTTCAGAAGTAATGGCCACCGCTATGCACTGTCCTGCGCGTGCGCCAGGTCTCGCACATGCACAATGACATAAAGATGGTGACATCCTGTTACAGGAGCTGCCGCGGGTTTCCGCCAACCCGATCACCTAACTGCAAGCTCCCTGCAACAGAGGTAAGAGGAGGGGAACACAGAGGGACCGGGGTATCAGAGGGAACCAGGTTACACTAGTATTTCAAAAATTGAAAAATTCATATTGTAGTCATTGTTTACTTCTTCTTTCATTCATATTTTGCTGCTTTAGTGGGCCAAACAACACCATGTTAATCCAGGAAACACATTCATTGACACTGTCAGGCAATGTGCAGTACTGTAATTCATGCATCTACAATAGTTTTATTTTAACATACTGTATGCGTTTAAACCAAGTTCCATAGAAACTCACATGCACAGAAATTCAAGGACACACATTTGCATTTCAACCAGGTCCATAGAGATATGCATGCTCAGAAATTTAATGACACGCAAATGCTTTTTAACAATGTTCCATAGAGACACGCATGCGCAGAAATTCAATAACAACCAATTCGCTATTAGTGATACAATATTTTCTCTTTACAGGTGAAAATATCCAAGAGCCAACAAGCCTGAAAAGATCCCAAATGAAGCAGATTGTACATTTGGAAGAAGAGCGAAGAAATTTGTATTGTTGTATTTTTCATAAAGTTTTTACTGTTATCTAAAAAAATATTTCATATTTTAAAATACTTTAGTCATCTGAAGTTTTTAGGGGAATAAGTGGTGGGTTACATTTAAATACCATTACGTTTCATATCATAGTTGCATAGTTACAAAATTACATAGTAGATGATTTTGAAAAAAGACATGCAGTACGTCCATCAAGTTCATCCTTTACTAAATTTAAACAGCAGATACTTTATCCTATATTTATACTCACAGTATATTAATCCAGAAAAGGCACACAAAAACCAGAGTGAAATATCATCAAATGATATCTCATAAGAGGAAAAATAAATTATTTCCTGACTCCAAATATTGGTAATAAGATTACTCCATGGATCAACATCCTTCCCATGTTTACTTACTTAGTATATCCCTTTATACCTTTCCCTTTTTAAAAGATGCCCAACCTTTTTTTGAAGAAATGTATTGTATCTGCCATCACAGTCTCCATGGGTAATAAATTCCACATTTTAACTGCCCTTACTGTAAAAAACCCTTTCCTTTGTTGCTGGTGAGATCTCCTTTCCTCCAACATTAAGGGATGCTCCTGAGCCCTTTGTACTACCCTTGGGATGAATAAGTCTTTTGAAAACTCTTTGTATTGTCCCCAAATATATTTGTATATAGTTATCATATCCCCTCTTAGATGTCTCTTCTCTAATGTAAATAAATCTAATTTAGCTAGTCATACATCAGATTTTCCATCCCCTTAATTAATTTGTGTCTATTGGTGTCTATTCTCTGCCCTCTTTCTATTTCAATAAAGTCTTTTCTATGGAATGGCACCCAAAACTGTACTCCATATTCAAGGTGTGGGCTTACTAATGCTTTAAAGTGGGGCATATTTATGTTGACTTTCCTTCCATCCTTTTCCTGTTTAATGCAAGATAAGATCTTGTTTTCCTTTACAGATACTGCATCACATTAGGCACTATTGCTAAGCTTGCTGTCTTCAAGCAGTCCCACATCGTTCTCCATCAAGAATTCTCCTAATTGATCTCCATTTAATTTGTAAATAGTCTGTTTATTCTTGTTTCCAAAATGTCTAACCTCACATTTATCTGTATTAAACCTCATCTACCATTTACCTGCCACAGTCTCTAGTCTATCCAAGTCCTTCTGGAGAGAAATTACATCCTGCTCTGATTCTACTACATTACATAATTTAGTGTCATAAACCTAGATGGAGACGTTGCTCTCCATGCCAACCTCAAGGTCAATAGTAAACATGTTAAAAAGCAGGGGTGCCATTACCAATACTTGAGGTATTCCACTCAAAACTTGAGCCCAACCTGAAAAAGCTCCATTTAAAACAACTTTCTGTTATCTATCCTTCAACAAGTTTTTAAACCAGGTGCAAATATGTTGAGTCCAATTTGCTTTATTTTGTACACAAACTTCTAAATTCCTACTTACCACCTCAAAGAAACTAATAAGGTTAGTTTGGCACAACCTATCCTTCATGGAAGTGAAAATTAAACTAGACTAAAACATATACTAAAGCGCTCAACCTATTAAACTAACTTAACAATCCACTAGTGATATATAAGTGCTCTAAATGTTAATTCCTCATTGCAAGAAAGAACAATAAATGGAAAAAGAATCCTACAGACTAATTGTTAGACTGAGGAAGCGGCTGCCTAAGGATGAGAGTACACAAACCTATCCACAAGGAATGTAAAACAATGGTATACAGACAATAACAGAACAAACAATGAACAAGAATGTCCTTGGCGCACTATCTGGTAAATAACCTGACAGTAATAAAGTCCAAATGTCCTTGATGATAGGGATAATAAATCCGAAATCCAATCACACTTGAGGTCCTTGGAGGTAGTTGAATCAAATCTGTGATAATATAGAAAACAGAACAACCATTGCGCAGTACTTCTGGTCAAACATCAACTCCCCCACCGTTGCCAGCTACTTACTTAAAAATAGATTAAAAGGGCCTCAAAAGGTATCTTTCACTTCTTTCCCCGTTGCCTGATCTCAGCTTGGTTGCCAGGCGAAATGCCTCCTCCGCTCAGATATAAGCCTCTCACCAGCACAATACCGGAAAGTAAGGAGATATGGCCAATGGAATGATACCGTAACAAATTTAATACAATAAAATTACAAGACTATACAACAGTGCACTCACATGTCCATAGTCCCTATGTGTATGATACAACGTGCCATCCGCTTGCGTGGCAGGATACCGGGATGCCGCAGATGGAGGTGAGATTTGGCTTGTATCCCCGTTTCGTGGCCGTGACTCGGAGCGTCTCGTCTCCCTCAGATGACGTCACTGCCCAAGCACCCCTTCTCCTCCCCACATGCGTGAACGTCGTACCACTGCTACACAGACTCCACCCTACGCGCGTTTCGTGACTGCTGACGTCCCTTCTTCAGGGGTAATGGAGTATAGAAGGCAATGAGTGCTATTTAAACCCATTGAGATGTATACGCAAGGCTCCCATTGGTTGATTACCTAACTGGAAAGGCTGCAGATATGGTCAAAAATGTAATGACTTTAAACCAAATGTCACAGGCGTATCATTCCCGATTAGGTCATTTATTACGTGCAGGAGTCCTTTTGTGGTCTATCTGTTAGAGTGCCCGTGTGGGCTACAATATGTAGGGCAAACGGGTAGACCACTTAAGCGACGCTTTGCAGAACATGTATATAACATTAAAAGAGGTTTGGAGACACATAGTGTCTCCAACCACTTTAAATTAAAACATGACCAAAATCCAGTGGGATTAATTTGCAAGGGAATTGAATGCCCAAAACAAAATTGGAGAGGGGGAGATAAGATGAATTTGATATCCAGACGCGAAAGCTTCTGGATATATACCCTCAAAACCCTGACCCCAAGAGGTCTCAATATAGAGTTTGATCTGGCTTCATTTTTAAAAGATGGATAGATCAACTCTGTATTGTGAGGGCACCTGTCAGCAAATCCTCCATTTCAAACTCTTTTCCTCTGAGTTCTCTTATAGATCAAATAGTGGGTAGTTCCATATGTAGTATTAGGTCAAACAACCACCACCGGAATTATTCATTTTAAATAGCATGCACATTAACTATTTGTCTTTTGCTGTGTTAGTTTTGTGTAATATGCGGTTTTATTATCTTTTATTATGTGATATGCATGTATTAAGGATTTGTATTGAGCATGCACTGATTGTATGTGAAGAAAAACAACGAGCAGGGGTTTCCAGTTAGGTAATCAACCAATGGGAGCCTTGCGTATACATCTCAATGGGTTTAAATAGCACTCATTGCCTCCTATACTCCATTACCCCTGAAGAAGGGACGTCAGCAGTCACGAAACGCGCATAGGGTGGAGTCTGTGTAGCAGTGGTACGACGTTCACGCATGCGGGAGGAGAAGGGGTGCTTGGGCAGTGACGTCATCTGAGGGAGACGAGGCGCTCCGAGTTGCGGCCACGAAACGGGGATACAAGCCAAATCTCACCTCCATCTGCGGCATCCCGGTATCCTGCCACGCAAGCGGACGGCACGTTGTATCATACACATAGGGACTATGGACATGTGAGTGCACTGTTGTATAGTCTTGTAATTTTATTGTATTAAATTTGTTACGGTATCATACCATTGGCCATATCTCCTTACTTTCCGGTATTGTGCTGGTGAGAGGCTTATATCTGAGCGGAGGAGGCATTTCGCCTGGCAACCAAGCTGAGATCAGGCAACGGGAAAAGAAGTGAAAGATACCTTTTGAGGCCCTTTTAATCTATTTTTAAGTAAGTAGTTGGCAACGGTGGGGGAGTTGATGTTTGACCAGAAGTACTGCGCAATGGTTGTTCTGTTTTCTTTATTATCACAGATTTGATTCAACTACCTCCAAGGACCTCAAGTGTGATTGGATTTCGGATTTATTATCCCTATCATCAAGGACATTTGGACTTCATTACTGTCAGGTTATTTACCAGATAGTGCGCCAAGGACATTCTTGTTCATTGTTTGTTCTGTTATTTTCTGTAAACCTATCCTTCATGCTGACTATTACTAATAATTTTACTTTCCATTAGGTATTCCTGAATATTATCTCGTACTAAACCTTCAAGGAGCTTCCCCACTATTTATGTTAAGCTTACATGTCTTTTATTCCTTAGTTTTGATATACTGTCCCGGCTAAGCTCAGTCTAAAGCTTGCCGGGAGCTGGCCGGGATCGTAGCGGGCCGTAGTGGGCTAGCCGCAGGTCTGCTCTCCGTTTAAAAACGGAGTTTCCCGTGCGGCGGCTGCTTCAATAGATAAGCGCTAATGGAGCTTACTATTGAAAGCGCCCGAGGCGCGGGGAAACCGTCCAAAACCGTTAACCGGTAACAAAAGCATGGTTTAATTTTGCAATAGGACACTATGGGGGTTATGCACTAAGCAGTGATAAGTGCTTTTAAGTGAGATAAAAAGCCATTATAGCGTGATACTGCCTTCTGTGAGATTTACAAAGCAGTGATAAGTCTTTTAAGTGAGATAAATGCCTTTATAGCGCGATACTGCATTCTGTGAGATTCACAAAGCAGTGAAAAGTGCTTTCAAGTAGCAATTATAGCAGGTTACTGCACTGTTATCACTGCTTTGTGAATCTCACAGCAGGCAGTATCACACTATAAAGGCAGTTATCTCACTTAAAAGCACTTATCACTGCTTTGTGCATAGCACCCAGAAAACCCACTTATCACTGCTTAGTGCATGACCCCCAGTGTGTCACACATATGCAAGGACATCTACTCACACTCTGATATTACCACTTATCTATCTACATGCCAATAAGCCTTATTCCTTAGCATTGCTACTACCCACCAGTAATTGAATTACTCCCACATACCAATTATGTTGTATCTTAGGCACTAGATTAGAAGTACAAGTATACAGTGATGTTAGAGCTGTGCTGTGTCAGTCACAGCCTTTATATTTAGATAGCCAGCTCCTTGTTTATTTTATCAATACTGACTTGTAGTGTCCAAAGAAGAAGTACAATTATACAGTGATGTTAGAGCTGTGCTGTGTTAGTCACAGCGTTTATATTATATTTATATTTAGATAATCAGATTTATTAGTAATCAAGGAGGTGATCACTAATTGTGGTTGCTTACACATGGCCGTGTAAGTATTATTATATTTACAACCCGCCCCCCACCTTTGGAACTACTGTCAATATTCATCACCATTATTATTGTATATGTCTTTCTAATCCCATGCTCCCCCATTGTTTGTTTGTTCCCATGTTTCTATAAGGGCTCTGGATTAACCCTTTTCTGGGGTTGAAGCTGAAGGGATCCTACTGTTTGCTCCAAGTATTTGTAAGAGAGCTATTGTCGAATTGACCGCTTTACTGTAAGCACACTTTTGTTTCTAATCTGAGGTAAGCGCCTGGTTTTTTGCACACTGCAATGCTTCGCGTGTCCGCCAGATGGCATAAATTCATGACTTGTAATGCGCTGAATCAGTAATGTGTCGGCTTGCAGGTGTTTCGTTTAAAAAAGATACTGTACCACAGTGTGCCATTGTAACTTGGCCTTGGCCTTGAGACTGAAGGAAGAGTTGTCAAAATGTATCAATTTAGGCTTTTCATATTAAAGAAAGACAAAGACCAGTTTCAGTTTGTGTTACACTATTCTCCAGAGACCCACCCGCCATGAGGGTTCAAGTGCAGCCTGCTTTCCAAAAACCTGATAGAAGTTACGCGTATTTGATATGGGCCGCGATTAATGCAACAGAGGATAAGATGGCAACAGTTGCTCAAATTTATCAGTATTTTATCGAAAAATATGACTTTTACAAATTTTCGCCAGCTCCTCATACGTGGAAGCGTGCAATAAGGAAAAGGTTATGTAGTGACCCCTGTTTTCACCGTATTGAGCCCCAATTTGTTGGAGGGTATTGGTGTGTATCACCGGGTTTTTCCCGTATCTATGATCATGGAGGCGGCAAAAGGCAAAGGGTCGTGTTAAAACCAACTAAGAAGCGATAGTCGCTGCCAAGCAATGCACCAGCACCAGCACCAGCACCGGCTTCCAATGACGGTCCCACTGTCAGTGACAACCCTGAGCCTGAGGCTGAACTGGAATTGGCGTGCAGTTTTGATGAAGCTTGCATGTACCTAAGCGATTTCCAGCCTCACCTGCTGACTACAGATGGACTAGTCCCGTTGCCAACTATCGACGTGGATGATGAAGAAAGTTGGACTGGCAGTGGACCGGCGCCGGCGCAAGCTGAATGGGAAATTCAATGGTGAGTACTGTCTTGTTGCCGTATTATTTTGGTGGGGCTGGCTGGGTACTTCTTTAGGGGGCTGACCATTACTGTACATTAAAACTTTTATTTTTGTTTTTCCTCAGAAAAGAAAACGGCTAATGGGGGGATTTCAATGGATAATATTGTACTGTATGCTGATGTTTTCCGGCCGTACAGTATACTGTGTAATAAACCCAAATAAATAAAACTATGCATTTATTCTACATATTCAGTATCGTTTCATTATTTGTCTTCCACAGTATACTGTACAGTGGTATACAGTGCCTAACATCTATGGGCAAAAAGAATTTTATTCCTAGGTGCCCTACAACAGAAGTTCCCACGCCAATTGCCCGTGAACTTGACCACGGCCCTAAGTAGTTCCCATGCCAATTGCGCGAATATAATGTAAAATAACCCGTTCTGTGGGTCTGAGCGGGTTGAAATTTACCTGGTCCCCATGCGGGAGGACCCTTGCCATAGTGGCAAAATATCAGCTTTGCACGACCCACGGAACCGGAGATACCAGAAGACAGTTTAAAAGCACATTACCAAAGTGGCTTTTTTTCTGCCATGCATGTCAATGGCAGAAACCTGAATTTTAACATCAGCCTGACTCCGTTCTGTTGCCACGAGAGGGTCGCAATTTGCCATGCAATCCTGCCGCAACTAGGGCTACATGGTGACCGAATTTGAGTGCTCTAGCTCGAACAGAACCGGAGTTCTGGGTCCCAGGTTTCTGCTCATTGTGACTTAGCCGCTTCAAAGCTTTCTCCGCCATTTGCGCTCAATGGTAGGACCCTCCTCGCCGGCGTGACCCTTTCTCGCCGCCATTACTGCTGGGACCCTGTTGGGGTCAAGTGAGGGGGTTCCTAACATCTAGGGGCCAAATAAATTTTATTTCTAGGTGCCGTAAAACAGAAGTTCCCACGCCAATTGACCTAGTTCCCACGCCAATTGCCATAGTTCCTACGCCAATTGCCATAGTTCCTACGCCAATTGCGCGACAACCCTCCTGCTCCGGCATCGGGGAAACAGGGGCATTAGCACCGAGCAAATAATGTATGCCCGCAATGTCAGCCTCTATCTTCTCCATCCGTATCCATCCGTTGCTCCATTTGTAGCATCCGTTGATCCATCCCTTGCTCCATTTGTAGCATCCGTTGCTCCACATTTAACATGGTCTCCAGAAGCAGATCTATTTTTGCCAGCACAATAGAATTCCCGGGGAGATCCACACTTATCTCATTCAGCATTCGGTCCAACGAGCTGCTTCTTGTGCATGGCGTCTGGACATCTGGGGGGATGGGTGCAACGGAGGATGAGATGGGGGTTCGATGGAGAGAAGCGGCATCGATGGAGAGTGGAGGAGGTGACCTGTGGATACCCGGTAGAGGAGAAGCGGCAGCGTCGTCGAAGAGGGATGGAGAAGGTGACCTTTGGATTTCCGGGCGAGAAGCAGAGTCATCTAAGCGCAAAGGAGACAGTGACCCGTGGATTTCAGAGGCGGCAGCATCGTCAGATGGAACCGGAGAAGATGGGGGTGGAGAAGACGGGATGAAGATTTCCGGGACAGCTACAGCAGAGTCGTCGAAGCATATGGGAGGAAGTGGTCTGTGGATTCGATGGGTTGGCTGCCATTCGTTTTGCGTAAAGAGCGTATTACCGTATATCTTCTTCACATAATGAGGCTTACGTCTAAGAAAACCCTTAGCCTTTGGGGTCAGCAGAAGGTTTTCTTTATTGGCCTTAGCCTGTCGCTTTGCCCTTGGCGTGGAAACGGCTCCTGCATTTCGCTTTTTCAGCATGATAGGCACGGCAGAGGTGAGAGGGTTCTTGTGTCCATAGAACCGGGAAGCTCCATGGAAGCAGGTGGCACAATGCAGTACAGTATCTGGACAAGGGCAAGTTCAGATAAAGATCATCGAGTGGTGGGCTATGCAAAGTGTGTGACCTTTTATGCATAGCGGCCAGGTACAGGTGTTGAAAGTGGGCGTATTTTAATGTGAGTCATTACCGTATAAATACACCATCCATTTTGTGGATTGACTGCACATAGAATACACATCGACTAAACATCGAATATACATTCTTGTGTTTGTATTTCTTTCTACTCGCAGCAATGCCTGTTAAAAAGATTTCAAAGGACCTCAGCATGCGAATTAAGGAGATGTGCAGGAGCGGACACCAAATTGCTGCTATCCAACGCTGGTTAGCTACTTCTGACCTCGTTGTGCCATTAACCACCGTGAGCTATCATGCACAAGGAAAAAACAGAGACCGGAAAAAGGCACGAAGGGTAACAAACGCGTAAGTATATTTATAAAACTTAACAAAAATAACTTATTGAAAACTGTACTGTACATCTGTATATTTCAATTAATCTTACAACGGTATATACTGAATAGGATGTACGGTATATTTATATTTATATTACAACAGTATATTTATTTGGCATATTTATATTTTAGTACAACAGCATATATATTTTGTCTGTTTATATTTATAGTACAGCAGTATACGTTTTTTTGTATATTTCAATTAATCTTACAACGGTATATACTGAATAGGATGTACTGTATATTTATATTTATATTACAACACTATATTTATTTGGCATATTTATATTTATAGTACAACAGCATATATATTTTGTCTATTTATATTTATAGTACAGCAGTATACGTTTTTTTGTATATTTCAATTAATCTTACAACGGTATATACTGTACTGAATAGGATGTACTGTATATTAATATTTATATTACAACAGTATATTTATTTGGTATATTTATATTTATAGTACAACAGTATACAGTATATATTTTGTCTATTTATATTTAATGTACTGTATATTACAACATTACATTTATACACATTTTATATTGCTGCATATTAATAAAACAATATAATTTCTTTACATTGTAGGGAGACAACTCTTCTGGTGGACAAAATAAATGAGGAGAATGATGAGAGGAGTGCATTAAGGGTCAAATACACTCTGCAGGAAAAGCACAATATGACTGTATCCGAGAGCAGCATAAAGAAGATGAGACGCAGCATTGGATGGAAATATGGACGTGTGAGGTTAGTACTGGACAGTACAGGAGGTAAAAATGTTGTTTCGCAAACTGTACTGCGCAGTGCCACAATTTTTTTTTATTCCTTGTCATTACAGAGTGTACCCCATGATACGGGACGCAAACAAAATCAAAAGAGTGCTCCAGGCCCAGGCATGGATCGACAGCGGGGAGACTTTCCAGGATTGCATCTTCACTGATGAGTCTACTGTGTCGCTGGAGAGACTTGCACGATTTGCGTTCCACAAAAAAGGCCGCTTATGTTTGAAGCCGCAGCCAAAACACCCTGTGAAGCTGCATGTGTGGGGTGCCATCTCTAGGCGTGGACCGGGATGCATTGTCATCTTTGAAGTTAAAATGTATCAAATATAATGTCGCCTAATGCACTGTACTTGACTAGTGTTGCCTTACCGTATGCACTGTACTGTACTATTGAGCACTTTTCTTTTCTTGCTATAGGAATCATGAATAAAGCTTTCTTCCAAGACAACATTGTGCCCGAGATAGTGCAATACATCACACGCGACTTCACCAATGGTCACCGCTTCTACCAGGACAACGATCCCAAGCACACTGCGTCAATGGCGCAAATCCTTGAGCGCGGCATCAACTGGGTGAAGACGCCAGCGGAGTAAGTGCAGTAGACCGTGACCCATTTTTGTTCCCCACTGTTTTTAGCTCTTAAACCAATTGTCCTTTCTTTCCAATGACAGGTCGCCAGAATTCAATCCGATCGAAATGGTCTGGCATCAGCTGAAGGACCATATCCGGAAAGTGGTGAAACCCTCCAAAAAGGACGAGTTGTTGAAAGGCATACAGAGTTTTTGGAACGATGTACTCACCGTGGAACGCTGCAATAAATATATAGACCATATTGCCACTGTGTTGCCCATTGTCATCACGTGTAATGGACAAGCATCAGGAAAGTAGTACTGTGCTGTAGTATTGTAAGTACAGTATGTTACAGGTAAGTATTTAAAACCAGAGACAGAACATAAAACACAGACAAAGCTCAGTTTTTAGCACATCTAGTGAGACTCATACACGGTACAGTGCCTAAATATATATGTATAAATATCTAATAAGTAAATGGTCTTTTAGTTTGACATTTTTGGCCAAAATTGTTGTAAGCCCCTGAGCCAACGGCACGACAGACCACATATTAGGGGTCCCTAACGCTAATATAAATTCTTAATAATCTGTGTAATAACAGGAAGAATGATTTATAGTAAATCTGTCAATATTAGTAGCAAAGTTCTAAGTCTGACTGAAGCTTTTATTAACCTGTACATTACCAGGAAAAGCACTCTGTATTAGAGATGTCACAGCCAAACTGCAAGCAGGCAAGTTCCCCTGAGTGGAAGATGCTATGGAGTGAGCCCATAACCATTTAAATGTGGGAGGGGGTGAGCTTAAATTAAGTAGGAGGTTGCCAACCTCCAATCAGCCATGACTAGCTGGACAAGAATTGTAAAACATACTGGACACCTAACAAGCTCCTATTAAACCCCCAAAATACCCACAACATATATATAAGCATATGAGTGTCAGAGGAGTGCTACTGAGCATGGCAATATATATTTAAAACCAGAGACATAACATAAAACACAGACAAAGCTCAGTTTTTAGCACATCTAGTGAGACTCATACACGGTACAGTGCCTAAATATATATGTATAAATATCTAATAAGTAAATGGTCTTTTAGTTTGACATTTTTGGCCAAAATTGTTGTAAGCCCCTGAGCCAACGGCACGGCAGACCACATATCAGGGGTCCCTAACGCTAAGGTAAGTATGGCACAGATTTTTTCTTTCCAGATAGTAAGAGTACAGTATACAGTAGTTAGTTTTTTCTTTACAGAGAGAACAGCACCAGCCATGAGGTTACAGATACATATTGTAGAATTTAACAGTAGTCAGAGTATACAGTAGTTCCAGTACGGTATACAAAGAAAACAATAAAGACCGGCGCCTTAAAGTCCAAATGGGAGATATAAAGTTCAATTGATGATTGGAATGATCAATGGATGTAGATCTGGTCAAGTGGACAGCTGGTTCCTCAGTATCAGAGGTGTTAGGACATGCAGGGGAGACAAGAAGATATGATCATAGTGTAACACTGTATATAATAGACATGTAACACATACACTTAAACAAACAGGCACACACAACACTGAACAACACTAAACAATAGGCTGACTAATATAACGATAGTTTAATGATTATAATAAAATAGCAGATGACTGGTGACGAGCAGGTCAGGGATCCAGTGTGTAAAAACTGGAATCCTACTTACAGCAGGTCCCTTGGATTTGCGCAGGTAAGAATAGTCTGAGTGTCCGACAACGATGTTGGTGGTCGCGTGCCACGTGCAGGTGCCTGCAGGGGCTGCCTTGGCTTGCTGCCAAAGATGGCGCCGTTCCCTTCTCCTCCTCGTGGCGTCCTTCGTTTGCGCCCGGAAGTACGTCACAGCGGGCGGGACGGGACACCAGGTAACACTTGCCGATACCAGCTCCTGAACACTGCGGGCGGGACGGGACACCAGGTGCCACTTGCCGGTAACTCCTGAACACTGCGGCTCCAGGGACTGATAGGATGGTCTGCTCCTCTACCAGTGCTGCTAATAAATGATTTCTCAATGGCCCAACGCGTTTCGTGCGCATGCGCACTTCTTCAGGGAAAATTTTTTTTGGTAGAGGAGCAGACCATTCTATCAGTCCCTGGAGCCGCAGTGTTCAGGAGTTACCGGCAAGTGGCACCTGGTGTCCCGTCCCGCCCGCAGTGTTCAGGAGCTGGTATCGGCAAGTGTTACCTGGTGTCCCGTCCCGCCTGCTGTGACGTACTTCCGGGCGCAAACGAAGGACGCCACGAGGAGGAGAAGGGAACGGCGCCATCTTTGGCAGCAAGCCAAGGCAGCCCCTGCAGGCACCTGCACGTGGCACGCGACCACCAACATCGTTGTCGGACACTCAGACTATTCTTACCTGCGCAAATCCAAGGGACCTGCTGTAAGTAGGATTCCAGTTTTTACACACTGGATCCCTGACCTGCTCGTCACCAGTCATCTGCTATTTTATTATAATCATTAAACTATCGTTATATTAGTCAGCCTATTGTTTAGTGTTGTTCAGTGTTGTGTGTGTCTGTTTGTTTAAGTGTATGTGTTACATGTCTATTATATAGAGTGTTACACTATGATCATATCTTCTTGTCTCCCCTGCATGTCCTAACACCTCTGATACCGAGGAACCAGCTGTCCACTTGACCAGATCTACATCCATTGATCATTCCAATCATCAATTGAACTTTATATCTCCCATTTGGACTTTAAGGCGCCGGTCTGTATTGTTTTCTTTGTTTTCACTAACTGTGTTTGGGTTAGTTTTTCCTGGCAGCCTGTTCACATTGTTCACTTTAATTATTCTCTACCACGTTGTTGTTATTATTCGCACTGTAATTATTTGTATTGCAATTGTACACACTTCTATTTTTATTTATATTTTTTAGCGCTAAAACACACCATCCTTTTTTTCAGTCCAGTACGGTATACAGTACAGTAAACTAGTTGGACAGTACTACAGTAACTGCCTACTAACTGCCCCATTTTTTTTCTTTCCAGAGAACGCTGCACCAGCCACCTACAGTGGTTCTGCCATAATACAGTACAGTAACTGCACTAATTTTTGGTTTTCTTGTCGTTCCAGGAAAAACGGTGGCCTGGGGGGATGGGGGCGTTGTGTCCAGTCAAATCTGCTTGTACAGTCAAATGTACAGTATATAAACAGCAGCAATGATGTACACAAAACCTCTACTCTCTCAATGAACTACTGTACTGCAGACAGAATGAGGAATAGATAAAGACTAAAGAAAAATTAATGTTACTATACAGTATATACAGTAAAGTATATTATACACTACATTAAAGTACTGTACTGTATATACTGTAGTATTAACTAATATTCTTATAAATGTGCATTACTCATGTTTCTCCATGTTTCACAAAGGTTTTCCAAATGGTTATCCAATTTCAAGCTGCCAAAATAACTTAATAAAGACTGCATTACTGTATGTATTATTCCTGATTATTTTTTAAATAAAATAAATATTTATTCACTTTCCTGCGAATCATAATCATTTACAGCCACCCCTACAGTGCACCAATGAATTATTTTATTTAGGTATTTATAAAATATTTTACCAGGATTTATACCAGGATTTATATATTTTTATTTTAAAGATATTAAAGAATGTACTGTATTGTATTAAAAACATGTGACTGTAAACCATAGTGACTGACAAATATTTTCACACCCTGATGAAATACTGTCTCAGTGTACTCTCAATTCTCACAGTGCTTTGCACATCAGATTTACATTTCAAATTCGAGAGGGGACTTTTCAAAGCATTACAGTACCGTTCAAAGAACAGGCCTCTAAGGGTTGGGGGAGGGGGATGGTGTGATTAGACGCAGGCGTATTGTACTGTGTTTGTAGCTCGGGTCTGGGCAGATTAAGAACACAATGCCAATATGCTTGGCTAGGGAGGGATTAAAAATTCTGGAGGTGTGTGGTTGAAATAGTTAACAGCATTGTCATTTCAAAAGGCAGTTAATCATAATAATTGGATGAATAAACACCCAAAGACAACCCCCAAATACAGTACATTAAAAGCAAGTCACTTTAACTCCCTGTGCCCCACGCACCAAAAATGTTTTGTGGCAGGCAGAAGAATGTACTGTAATAAAGGCTGCAGAATGTATTATTGTGTATGGATGGTTAAAAAAAAACAAGTCACTTTAACTCCCTTTGCCCCATGCACCAAAAATGTTTCCTTGTGCACAATGTTTCAATATTGTAAATAAATGTTTTTGTACTGACTCCACGAATAAAAGACCATGTTGAATTGCCTCACATTGTTTCCATTTGCTCCTTTGCCAGTGTAACAAATGTACTGTACTGTAGCGGCTTGCTGCACTGTTTTATAACTGGCTGGTCGCGCAATTGGCGTAGGAACTACAGCAATTGGCGTGGGAACTAGGTCAATTGGCGTGGGAACTTCTGTTTTAGGGCACCTAGAAATAAAATTTATTAGGCCCCTAGATGTTAGGAACCCCCTCACTTGACCCCAACAGGGTCCCAGCAGTAATGGCGGCGAGAAAGGGTCACGCCGGCGAGGAGGGTCCTACCATTGAGCGCAAATGGCGGAGAAAGCTTTGAAGCGGCTAAGTCACAATGAGCAGAAACCTGGGACCCAGAACTCCAGTTCTGTTCGAACTAGAGCGCTCAAATTCGGTCACCATGTAGCCCTAGTTGTGGCAGGATTGCATGGCAAATTGCGACCCTCTCGTGGCAACAGAACGGAGTCAGGGTGATGTTAAAGTTCAGGTTTCTGCCATTGACTTGCATGGCAGAAAAAAAGCCACTTTGGTAATGTGCTTTTAAACTGTCTTCTGGTATCTCTGGTTCCGTGGGTCGTGCAAAGCTGATATTTTGCCACTATGGCAAGGGTCCTCCCGCATGAGGACCAGGCAAATTTCAACCCGCTCAGACCCATAGAACGGGTTATTTTACATTATACAGTATGTACTTACAGTATACTGTATACAGGATTTATATATTTTTATTTTAAAGATATTTAAGAATGTACTGTATTGTATTAAAAACATGTGACTGTAAACCATAGTGACTGACAAAGATTTACATTTCAAATTCGAGAGGGGACTTTTCAAAGCATTACAGTACCGTTCAAAGAACAGGCCTCTAAGGGTTGGGGGAGGGGGATGGTGTGATTAGACACAGGCGTATTGTACTGTGTTTGTAGCTCGGCTCTGGGCAGATTAAGAACACAATGCCAATATGCTTGGCTAGGGAGGGATTAAAACTCTGGAGGTGTGTGGCTGAAATAGTTAACAGCATTGTCATTTCGAAAGGCAGTTAATCATAATAATTGGATGAATAAACCCCCAAAGACAACCCCCAAATACAGTACATAAAAAGCAAGTCACTTTAACTCCCTCTACCCCACGCACCAAAAATGTTTTGTGGCAGGCAGAAGAATGTACTTTAATAAAGGCTGCAGAATGTATTATTGTGTATGGATGGTTAAAAAAAGCAATTCACTTTAACTCCCTTTGCCCCATGCACCAAAAATGTTTCCTTGTGCACTTTAAATGTTTCAATATTGTAAATAAATGTTTTTGTACTGACTCCACGAATAAAAGACCATGTTGAATTGCCTCACATTGTTTCCATTTGCTCCTTTGCCAGTGTAACAAATGTACTGTACTGTAGCGGCTTGCTGCACTGTTTTTTAACTGGCTGGTCGCGCAATTGGCGTAGGAACTATGGCAATTGGCGTGGGAACTAGTTCAATTGGCGTGGGAACTTCTGTTTTAGGGCACCTAGAAATAAAATTTATTTGGCCCCTAGATGTTAGGAACCCCCTCACTTGACCCCAACAGGGTCCCAGCAGTAATGGCGGCAAGAAAAGGTCACACCGGCGAGGAGGGTCCTACCATTGAGCGCAAATGGCGGAGAAAGCTTTGAAGCGGCTAAGTCACAATGAGCAGAAACCTGGGACCCAGAACTCCGGTTCTGTTCGAGCTAGAGCGCTCAAATTCGGTCACCATGTAGCCCTAGTTGCGTCAGGATTGCATGGCAAATTGCGACCCTCTCGTGGCAACAGAACGGAGTCAGGGTGATGTTAAAGTTCAGGTTTCTGCCATTGTCTTGCATGGCAGAATAAAAGCCACTTTGGTAATGTGCTTTTAAACTGTCTTCTGGTATCTCCAGTTCCGTGGGTCGTGCAAAGCTGATATTTTGCCACTATGGCAAGGGTCCTCCCGCATGGGGACCAGGTAAATTTCAACCTGCTCAGACCCACAGAACGGGTTATTTTACATTATATTCGCGCAATTGGCGTGGGAACTACTTAGGGCCACGGTCAAGTTCACGGACAATTGGCGTGGGAACTTCTGTTCTAGGGCACCTAGGAATAAAATTCTTTTTGCCCATAGATGTTAGGCACTGTATACCACTGTACAGTATACTGTGGAAGACAAATAATGAAACGATACTGAATATGTAGAATAAATGCATAGTTTTATTTAATCAGGGTTTATTACACAGTATACTGTACGGCCGGAAAAAATCAGCATACAGTACAATATTATCCATCGAAATCCCCCCATTAGCCGTTTTCTTTTCTGAGGAAAAAAAAAGAAAAGTTTTAATGTACAGTAATGGTCAGCCCCCTAAAGAAGTACCCAGCCAGCCCCACCAAAATAATACGGCAACAAGACAGTACTCACCATTGAATTAAAATTCATTTCCCCCCAGTTGTTAGGAACCCCCTCACTTCACCCCAACAGGGTCCGAGCATGTACTGTACAGTACTGTACAGTACTTTAAAATAAATTAAACATGCAATTTTACTATTACTGCACGCGCACGCACAGACTGTGTACTGCAGGTTGAACCGCGAATGTATTAGACTTCAGAGACAACAGCTCGCAAACGCCCCCATGTGTTTTTACACGGCATTGCAGTATTGCAGCCAGCCGGAATAAAATGCTTAAATCACAGCCGCGAATATAACGCTATACCCCGGGAGAAAACGACACAAAACCGCACATCACCGGGATCCTCTGAAATTCGCAGAGCTAGCCAAGTAAGAATAAAGTTGTTCGCCAGTGTATATATATATATTGCTTTTGCAAACATAATTGCAAGAAAAATGGAATAGCGCCACAATAAAATTGACCAAACAACACACAAATATATATATATATCCAAAATGTCATATATTTTGGCAAAAATTGTAAAACAATTAAAGCCTTTTTTGTAGCAACTTAGAGCTAAAAACATAAAACATCTACAATATTCCCTTTCTTGTCATTAAAATTTGAAATTGTCTACATAGAAAAAAACGTTTTTTTTTAAAAGAAATTCTACAGTGATACTGTCTGTGAGCATTTTCACTACTTTTTAATTTCTGACATTGCCTAGAGACATTATTTTAACAACCGTAGCATTAATCTGGGCATATCACCAATTTGTCATCACTAGATTGGTCATCACTCGTGTCTAGGCGCAAGGTTCACCTTTCCTGTCTTGCCTTCAAATTCTTTCTGGGCAAGCTACCATCTACAGCAGGCCTGCACAACATACGGCCCGTGGGCCGCATGCGGCCCGCCTGGCCTCTCTGTGCGGCCCGCGATTACTCCGGCCGGGCGCCAGTTAATTAAATAAATAAAAAAAAAAAAAAAAAGTTTAAAAAAATGGCGACGATTCATCCCCCCCATCCACCACCACCCTTCCTCCCCTCCTCCACCCCCCCTCCACCCCTCCCCGCCCCCGGGTTTTGAGGTGCGTGGGGGCAGCAGCAGCATAATAGCAGGATGCTGGGGGGCGGGGCTTAGTACCGGGGAGAGGATGTGCTGATCTAAGGTGTGTGTGTGTGTTGTGTGTTGTGTGTTGTGTGTAAAACGGACTGGTGGGGGGGGGAGTGGGTGTGAAAAACGGACTGTTGGGGGGGTGGGTGTGAAAAACGGACTGGTGGGGGGTGTTTGTGAAAAACTGGCTGGTGGGGGGTGGGTGTGAAAAACGGGCTGGTGGGGGTGGGTGTGAAAAACAGGCTGGTGGGGGTGGGTGTGAAAAACGGGCAGGTGGGGGTTGGGTGTGAAAAACGGGCTGGTGCAGAGGATGGGGGGTAGGCTGCTGACATGTGAGGGGGGGTGGGCTGCTGGCATGTGAGGGGGGTGGGCTGCTGGCATGTGAGGGGGGTGGGCTGCTGGCATGTGAGGGGGGGGCTGCTGGCATGTGAGGGGGGGCTGCTGGCATGTGAGGGGGGGGCTGCTGGCATGTGAGGGGGGGTGGGCTGCTGGCATGTGAGGGGGTGGGCTGCTGACATGTGAGGTGCAGGGGGGGGACGTGATGTGAGGTGCAGGGGGGGGGAGAGAGTGATGTGAGTTGCAGGGGGGGAGAGAGTGATGTGAGTTGCAGGGGGAGGGTATGATGTGAGTTGCAGGGGAGGAGAGAGTGTTATATTGAGGGGAGGGGGAGAGTGTCATATTGAGGGGAGGGGGGGAGTGATATTGAGAGGAGGGGGAGAGGGTGTGATTTAGGGGAGGGGGACAGTGTATCATATTGAGGGGAGGGGGAGAGTGTGTCATATTGAGGGGAGGGGGAGAGTGTCATATTGAGGGGAGGGGGAGAGTGTGTCATATTGAGGGGAGGGGGAGAGTGTATCATATTGAGGGGAGGGGGAGAGTGTGTCATATTGAGGGGAGGGGGAGAGAGTCATATTGAGAGGAGGGGGAGAGGGTGTGATTTAGGGGAGGGGGACAGTGTATCTTATTGAGGGGAGGGGGAGAGTGTGTCATATTGAGGGGAGGGGGAGAGTGTGTCATATTGAGGGGAGGGGAGAGTGTGTCATATTGAGGGGAGGGGGAGAGTGTCATTGAGGGGAGGGGGAGAGTGTGTCATATTGAGGGGAGGGGGAGAGTGTGTCATATTGAGGGGAGGGGAGAGTGTGTCATATTGAGGGGAGGGGGAGAGTGTCATTGAGGGGAGGGGGAGAGTATGTCATATTGAGGGGAGGGGGAGAGTGTCATATTGAGGGGAGGGGGAGAGTCATATTGAGAGGAGGGGGAGAGGGTGTGATTTAGGGGAGAGGGACAGTGTATCATATTGAGGGGAGGGGAAAGTGTGTCATATTGAGGGGGGGAGAGTGTCGTATTGAGGGGAGGGGGAGAGTGTGTCATATTGAGGGGAGGGGGAGAGTGTATCATATTGAGGGGAGGGGGAGAGTGTGTCATATTGAGGGGAGGGGGAGAGTGTGTCATATTGAGGGGAGGGGGAGAGAGTCATATTGAGAGGAGTGGGAGAGGGTGTGATTTAGGGGAGGGGGACAGTGTATCATATTGAGGGGAGGGGAGAGTGTGTCATATTGAGGGGAGGGGGAGAGTGTCATATTGAGGGGAGGGGGAGAGTGTGTCATATTGAGGGGAGGGGGAGAGTGTGTCATAATGAGGGGAGGGTGAGAGTGTCATATTGAGGGGAGGGGAAAAATGTAATAGCGCCACAATAAAATTGACCAAACAACACACAAATATATATATATATCCAAAATGTCATATATTTTGGCAAAAATTGTAAAACAATTAAAACCTTTTTTGTAGCAACTTAGAGCTAAAAACATAAAACATCTACAATATTCCCTTTCTTGTCATTAAAATTTGAAATTGTCTACATAGAAAAAAACGTTTTTTTTTTAAAAGAAATTCTACAGTGATACTGTCTGTGAGCATTTTCACTACTTTTTAATTTCTGACATTGCCTAGAGACATTTCTGACATATCATCTTTACACTGAGAAAAAGCCTGGGAATTTAAACAAAATTCTTCACCATAAAATATACTCTCTCTCAAGATATATTTTTCTTAACCTTATCAAATCATGTGTCATATTGAGGGGAGGGGGAGAGTGTGTCATATTGAAGGGAGGGGGAGAGTGTCATTGAGGGGAGGGGGAGAGTGTGTCATATTGAGGGGAATGGGAGAGAGTGTCATATTGAGGGGAGGGGGAAAGAGTGTCATATTGAGAGGAGGGGGAGAGAGTGTCATATTGTGGGGGACGGGGAGAGCGTGTCATTTAGGGGAGGGGGAGAGTGTCATATTGAGGGGAGGGCGAGTGTGTCATATTGAGGGGAGGGGGAGAGAAAGAGTGTCATATTGAGGGGAGGGAGAGAGAGTGTCATATTGAGGGGAGAGAGAGTGTGTCATTGAGGGGAGGAGAGAGAGTGTCATATTGAGGGGAGGGGGAGAGAGTGTCATATTGAGGGGAGGGGGAGAGTGTCATATTGAGGGGAGGGGGAAAGTGTGTCATATTGAGGGGTGAGGGAGAGTGTCATATTGAGGGGAGGGGGAGAGAGTCATATTGAGAGGAGGGGGAGAGGGTGTGATTTAGGGGAGGGGGAGAGAGTGTCATATTGAGGGGAGGGAGAGAGAGTGTCATATTGAGGGGAGGGGGAGAGTGTCATATTGAGGGGAGGGGGAGAGTGTCATATTGAGGGGAGGGGGAGAGTGTCATATTGAGGGGAGGGGGAGAGAGTCATATTGAGAGGAGGGGGGAGGGTGTGATTTAGGGGAGGGGGAGAGAGTCTTATATTGAGGGAAGAGAGACATGGGGGGATGCTGACTTGTGGGGGTGGGATGCTGACAGGGGTTGCTGACTTGGGGGGGGGCTGCTGACATGGAATGGGCTGGGGGGATGTGGAGGGGGGTATTGTATGTTTGATGTGGAGGGGGGTATTGTGTGTTTGATGTGGAGGGGGGTATTGAGTGGGTGAGGGGGAGAGATGGGGGTATGAGAGATAGATGGGGAGTATCGTAAAGGTTGATAGTGAGGGGGCCTGGGGAAGATATGAGGATGATGATGATGAGAGGTGCTGGAGGAGAGATGATGATGATAATGATTTAACCCGTCCGGCCCAAAAAATTTTCCTTGGAGCAGTTCGGCCCTTCTCACTTTACGAGTTGGGCAGGCCTGATCTACAGTATCTGAACAAGCTCCTCACCCCTACCACATGCAGCACTTATCATCTGAGATCAGACTCCAAAAGACTGTTCATGGTGCCAAGGCTCAACAAAGTATCCGGCCGCTCCTCCTTTTCTTACCATGCACCCCAAAACTGGAACAACCTACCGGAGATTCTCACATCCACCACCAGTTTAAGTTCTTTCAAAACTAAGGCTGTCTCACATTTTAATCTGGTCTGTAACTGTTACATAAGCCTATAATATTCATCTTCTCTAACTATGCATGCAATGTATTGTATATAATGTACACCCTGTTCATTTATGTAACTGTATTTTTAACCATCTATTATTTGTCAAATTAACTATGTCCTGGACATACTTGAAAACGAGAGGTAACTCTCAATGTATTACTTCCTGGTAAAACATTATATAAATAAATAAATACATTGTCTGGCCACATTGCTAATTGCCAATTACCATTGAAAATAAATATGTTGTTTTTTCTGAAATTATAATAAAATATTCTGTTTATACAATTTTACAGCGATTAATCTACTCTTTACACTGAGAAAAAGCCTGGGAATTTAAACAAAATTCTTCACCATAAAATATACTCTCTCTCAAGATATATTTTTCTTAACCTTATCAAATCTTTAATCATTCAATGCAATCGAGTGATATGATATTTCACTAAAAAATCATGGAATAATTAATTCACGCAGCAAGAACACTGTTATTAACCAAGTAATTAAATGTCATCAGAAGCGAAAAACAAAACAGCTTACTGTATAATTCACATCTCAGTGGAGAATGTGGGCAAGGATCCCAATACATCTCATACACAAAAAAGAAAAATTATATAACTTCATACAATTCCTTTTTTTAATTCTTAGGAGCCTATTCACTAAACCTTAATAAATTCAGTGCATTGGCGAGCGACTTTGCATGGTTTTAGTGCACTATAAAACATATGTCAAAAAGGTATTCACTAAGAAAAAACTAAAAAAAAATGTTGCAGTCAAAAAATGCACTACTTGTGTTTTACTTTTTTTCTCTTAAATCTTATCCAACTGAAAGTGTTTGTTTAAACTGCAGCCTGGAAGAGCTGCACGGGGAGGGCTGTACAGTGGCGGCCGAGCTGAATCTAATGCGGCTGCCCCCGCAGTTCAAAAATAGCGCGGGCGTCGCGCGGCTGTCTTTGGCCGAAAACCGTCCGGTTTTCCCGCGCCTCGGGCGCTTTCAATAGTAAGCGCCATTAGCCGCCGCGTGGGAAACTCCATTTTTAAATGAAGAACAGACCCGCGGCTAGCCCGCTATGCACCCAGCGAACATAAGATTCAGCTCGGCCGCGACAGTATCTCCGTTCATGGCTCTTACAAGCGATTGTTTTCATTAAATATTAATTGTAATAATAGTGTACAGGGGGTCTACTGATCTGAACCGCATTGATGTCCGCCTCTGAGATGCCCTGCTTCCCGAGTTACAGGCCCCAATATGTGGTGCCGGTATCCCCACCATTTAAAAATCTCTGCAACCCATCCTCCGGCCCCCCATACTCCGGACCCCCTGCTTCCTATGTTACAGGCCCCGTTATTGGTGCAGGTATCTCTTGTGCATTTAAATCTCCCAGTCACGTGACGCAGAAGATGTAAATATTGCAGTGATACCGGCATCGCATATTAGAGCCTGTAACTCGGGAAGCAGGGGGTCCCCAAAACTGAAATTAATACAGTTTCCAGATTGATATATTAATCCCATGCCCTGCACCACAACAACAATCACCCCAAACAAATTTAGTACAGTAATGGTAAAAATTACTATTATCCAGATACTGTATGATAATAGTGCATTTGCCCATTAAAAATAAAACCAACAAGCATAAAGTAAATTCAAGTTCTACTTACCCCTGCCAGGATGAAGGCCATCCTCGTCTTCCTCCTCATCACCGTCCTCTGTTGGCAGCAACATTACATTAAAAAAACAAACTATTGGCCACTAACCCCTTAATAAACAGCGGTTAGTAACCCCTATATTAATTAAGGGGTTAACCCTCCACCCCCGCTACCAACTCGGAAAGCCTGACCACCCTTCCTTGGGAAACTACCTTTGCCCCCACTATCCATTGATTGGCACAGTGGTAAACCATGCATCCAATATGGGCATGGATTGCCACAATGACAATAAATGGGCAATCTAAAAAAAAAAACAGGCACAAAATAAAACACTTACATTTAAATCGAATAAGCATTTGCCAATACGCTGTTGATTGGCACAGTGGTACAACATGCTCATATAATATGGGCATGATTTGCCACTATAACAATGAATGGGCAAGCTACAAAAAAAAAAAAAAAACAAGCGCTGAATTAAATAAATAACATTGCAATAAAATAAAGAAAATGCCAATAAACCAAATAATTGGCACAGTGGTACACTATGTCCATTTAATATGGGCATGGCTTGCCACTATGACAGTCAATGGGCAACCTAAAAAAAAATACAAAACAATTAAATAAAAACAAGCCCTAAAACTACAGAACAATTAAATAAAAACATGCACTAAAAGTACAAAACATAACAATTAAATAAAAAATAAACATTTGCCAAAAAGACATTGCTTGTAACTGTGTTTATCTATAGCCTGAAAGGGGCATAGATAAACACATTGTCAGTCAACGGGCAACCTAAAAATTTTTTTTAAAGTACAATAAAAATACCCAAAATACAAAAATAATATACATACAATGTTTTTCTTACCTTTGATGTCTTCACCCTCTGATTATGACTACAGCAGGAACCTTTTGATCCTTTATGTAATGCTCCTCAACAGCCGATGCTTCACCGGTAAGTTGCTTTCTTCTTTCTTTTATTCTTCATTTGTAATCCAGTCCAATGGGGGCGGTTGTTGTCCCATCGTCTTCTTGGCTTTAAATGAGAAGGGACATGCTTATATCTGTAGCTGTGAGACAGAGAGTGCTGGTACTATTTTTTGGAATGCTTTATATAAGGCTTGCGATGTAACATTTGAGTGTCAAATGGTACACCCCCAATCGCATTGGCTGGTGTACCATGTGACAGGGTTTTTTTTTTTTTTTTTAATATTTGACGTCATCTTAAAGGGAGCTTCGTCACATCCTTAAAAAAATGGCTGCCATCACATGGTACTCCAACCAATCGGCTTGGGTGATATACAATGTGAGGATCACATGGTACACCTCCAAACAGATGAAAGACATGGATTGTATTTTATTTAATTGTGGAATTCTTTTGGGTTGCCCATTGACTGGCAAGTGTTGGTCTATGCCACTTTCTGGGTATAGATAAGCACATATTGACGAGCAATACATTGGTTTCCAAGTGCTTGTTTTTATTTAATTGAAATGTATTGTATTTTCAAAAAAATAAAAAAAATAAAAAAAAATGTTCCCAGCACACAAAAGAAGGAAAATAGGGGAATGGTGAACCAAAAAGTTTAATGAGCAAAAACACAAAGTGAGTGAAAAAAACACAATACAAAAAGGGGGAGGGAGGGAAGGGAAGAGGTGGGATGAACAAATGTAAAAGCATAGGGGAAAATTGGGGAGGCAATGTTTCGGGGTACGAACCCCTTCTTCAGGCCCATTGCCAAAAGACACAGGGTATCTAATGGTACTTCCCTAGTCCCTATACACGTCTCCCAAAGAAAGCATCAAAAACAAATGAGCAATGAGACATGGATTTATCCTAGTAGGGAATAATGTAACCACGTAGTATCCTAACAAGGGTTCAAAAGGCATAAATTAATCCAAATAGGGGTTAATGGGACATGAAAGCATCCTAGCAGGGGTTAACAAAAATAAACCCCATTAATCTAGGCAATGTCCAAAGTACCCAAGCACACACAGTCCAGGAAGATACGCTTAGGAAAAAATGCTATAGTTGTATTGCTGTACAGACCAACATAGAGAACCTGACCACAATCCAGCAAAGTCTACAAAAGACAAAATGATATGTTTAGAGTATTGTGGCTATACAGACCAAACGTGCAGTAACATGTGTGCTAGAGAGATCACATGGAAATCACTTCCTCCTGTTCCCAAGGTGCTGTAAGGCTGCAGCAACGGATTATTTTTTGTGCTTGTTTATTTTAGGTTGCCTATTGACTGCCCTAGTGGCTAATCATGCCTATATTATTTGGGCTTGGTTTACCACTGTGCCAATCAATTGATTTATTGACATTTTAATTTGTTTTTAAATGCAATGTGTTTTATTTTATGCCTGTTTTTATTTATTTATTTTATTTTAGCTTGCCCATGCATTGCCATAGTGGCACACCATGCCCATATTATATGGGCATGGTGTACCACTGTGCCAATCAATTGGTTTGTTGGCATATTTTTGTATTGCAATGTAATTTATGTCTCAGTGCTTGTTTTTTTATTGGTAGATTGACCATTCATTGCTATAGTGACAAACCATGACCATATTATGGCCATGGTTTACCACTGTGCCAATCAATGGGTAGTGGGGTGGAAAGTGGGGATAGTCTCCCCATCGAGGGTGGTTAGATGTCCCTGGTGGGTAGCAGGGGAGGGAGGTCAACCCCTTAGTTACAACCCCTTAGTTACTAACCACTATGGTGATTAAGGGGTTGGTCATTAGTTTGTATTCTATTGTAATGTTGCTGCCTTCATCCTCGCATGGGTAAGTAGAACTTTAATTTGCTTTATGCTGTCTACAGACGAGACCACGACTATTCTAAAGCTTGCCTTAAATTAGTCCGGTAACATTCTGGGTATGTGCTGGGTGTAACCTGGCTAGTTTAAGGCAAGTTTAAAGAACTTCTGCATTGACTAATGACCCATAGGATTAACACAGCAGGGGTCCTTGGCAGTCCCATTCAGTTGGGACTGCCAGGGACCCCTGCTGTTAATCTGATGGGCCATTAATCAATGCAGAAATGCTGGGTCTAGTTTAAGGCAAGTTTAAGGCATGTATCCAGCATGTACCTGGGTGTACCTGGGTCTTTTTGGTGATTGCCACTGGTTTGTGTTAGAATAGTCGCAGTCTCTGCTGTAGTTTTATTTATTTTTTTGTTTAAAATTTTTTTATTAGGCAGATATACATTACATAAATAGCATACAATATCCTTTGCCTAATACAGAGTTTTATTTTTTAAATAGAGCAGATAGGTGGGATAGCACAGATCCTCGTTTTTAGGACGAGGCTTCTGGTCCCTTTAATGGACCGAGACAGGAAGAAGGAAGGAAAGAGAGAAGAGAGGAAAGGAAAAAGTCGGGGAACAAGGGGGGGGGGGTGAGGAGAAGGAGGGGGAGGGGAAGGGGGGTGGTTTGGGAATAGATGGTGAGGGGGGGGTGCCCACCATCCTCACCTCCAGGTACCAACACAGAATCATTCATCTCGAAGGCTCCAGATCTCCTAATTCAGTAATGGAGGTCTTTACCTTGTTTGTGAGACCAACCATGGTTCCCAAGTAGTTTTATTTTTAATGGGCAAATTATCCATATCTGAATAATACTGTAGCAATATTGCCCATTACTGTATTTTATGTATTGGTGATGGGGGTTTGGGGGGTTGAATTTATTTTATTTATTTTACACATTAAACCCTTTTTTTTTTGAATGGGGTAAAGAGCTATTAGCCATCTTTGGTTAATAGCACTTTTACTAATTCTGGTTGTTGGTACAGGTGGTGGGCGAAGGTGGTAGTTGCCCCAGGATGGGTGTTTAGGCCTTGTGGTAGGGTAGTGAGTGGAGTTAACTCCTTCATTACATTATTGGTTGTAACTGCTAAGGTAATAAAGGGGTTAACTTCTACTGCCACCCTCCTGCAAGGCCTAAACACCCACCCTGGGGAAACTGCAAGCTTCACCCACACCTGTACCAACAACAAATCAGTGGCTGTTATTTAACCCTTTCATTATCTTAGTAGTTAGCCGCTAAGATAATTAAACTGGCTGCAATTTAATTTTTATTCCATAGGATTGATACCAGAGGCCGGAGGGGGCCCCAGCCTCGCAGGCACCACCGTAAATGCGGGGACCCCAGCAGATGCAGGGGCCTGTGGGAACACCCGGGAACCGCGGAAACCCCTGTGTACCCACATGGGGACCCCGGATCTTTGAGAGCCCCTGTGGGTCCCCACTGTGTTTCCCCATAGGCCTCCGGTATCAATCGTGCAGTAAAACTAAAAGAAACTGCTTTTATGCATCTTGCAAGTTTTTATAGTGCTATATGCTTATCACTGCTTATTGAAAATCATTTTTTGGCTTAGCATACAACTTTTTTTGCCAGTGTGTTATAGTACTATAAAAAGCTGTTTAAGTTTGATATTGCCCTGTTATTGGAGCTTTGTGAATAGCAATACAGGCAATAGCACACTATAAGGGCATATACTGCACCGACACACTTTATTCGAGCAAATACCCAGTATGTACCTGGCAGATACCTGGAATGCGCCACTCCTCACCTCTGACAAGCCCCGTTGCGTTTGCCTTCCCAGCCTGGGTTCATGCCTGGCTGATGGGCGGCTGATCTGTTAAATGATAATGATTAGGATTTAATAGGCTGCAATGCTTCGCGTGTCTACCAGATGGCATAAATTCATGAATTGTAATGCAGTATATATATATATACTGTGCAGTATTGCAGCCAGCTGGAATAAAATGCTTCAATCCCTTCCTGAAAAATAACTCAATGCACTCGGGCAGAAAACAGTCACAAACCTCAATACACCCGGGTATACCCGAATTCGTGGGACTAGCCGAGCTCGAATAAAGTGTGTCGCCAGTGTATAGTGCTATAATTCACTTATTACGCTTTAGTGAAAAGGCCCCATAGACTTTTAACAAGTCTTAATACTTTTATAATGCACTAAAAAAAAATGACATACATTAATTTCTTTAAAACTACCTCAATTGAATTTTAGCCGATTTCCTTAAGATGTTCTATTTCTTGTGAATAGGGATTTCAAAATCGATGGTATTGTGAACTATTGTTTAGTGAAAATGCTACGTAAAATCAATTTCACCATGCAATAGATTTCTATCTGTCCAACATTATGTAGAAGTTTGCCTAAATACCAAATAATTTAATTAAAACAGAGACTTTAGGAAATAAATTGAATGAAGCTTTCTTCAGCGTTCTGGAATGTCAAGACTTGCAAAACCCTGTTCAATGTCTTAAGAAATATGTTTATCTTCCAATGGCTACGTTTTTCACTAGTTAACTTAGAGTAATGCATTTTAAGCCCCATGTTAATTATGGGGCAAGCTTGATATTTTTTACGTTTTAATACCTTTCACCTGACCATTATAAGCGTTCCTCATAAATTTACTTATAAATGAATTGTTGAGTCTTCAGAAGTTGGTATACTGTATGCAGATCTAAGAAATCACTATAAGTGTAACATTATAATCTTAAATTTAATATAAGGAAATTACATGCGTTAGCATTTATATATTAATTAGAAGGAAAAGAGAACTATTATTCAATTAAACAAAGGAAAATTGAATAATAATTGAATAATTGTTTGGCCTAGCTTTTTTTGCCTTAGACAAATTAAAGAACAGCTGATAAAAACATAATTTACATTTAATGGATCCAAAATTCATCTGGTTTTTATATCAATAAGAAACTTTGTATGCAGCTGTAGGCAAGAGTAAAAGTTATACCATTCCTTTAATCATTGCATGGTTTGCATTATCCTTTCAGAGCATGCTTTTCCCTTCTAACCAATTACAGATGCAGTGGCTGTTATTCGAACATTTCACCGAGCGGTTTTCGTGAAAACTGCTGTATTCCACGTGGCATTCACGCGTTATTCTTTTGTGAACGCTGCCGTGAATGCCATGAACCACACCAGTCACACCTGTGTTTACTGTTTTATTTCTTTGAATTACCTGGATTCGAATTTCTTTGCCATCCGCCAGATGGCAAAAATGAATTCCCTTTGCACTATCCAGTGGATAGTACTGTACTGTACTTACTACTGTGTCAATTTGAAGGTGTTTAAAAAAAGATAAAAAACAAGTCTACAGTACCACAGTGATCCATTGTGAATCGACCTTGGTCGCTGAAGACGCTGAAGACGTTATCAAATTTAGGTGTTTCATAATAAAAAGCTCTAAAGCACAATGCTGTGGGCTTTTTTCTACATTGTTATCCTTGCACAATTGCTGAATGGACACCATGTCAACTCCGTATATGTATACCAAACCTGACTGTAGTTATGCATTTTTAATATTTTCTGCAATTAATTCTGGAACAAATAAGAAGGTGACATTATCAGAAATATATGAATATTTCATTTCAAACTTTGATTTTTTCAAATTTTCACTGAATGGGTGGAAGCATTCGGTAAGGCAAACCTTAACTAATGAAGATTGCTTTTTTTGCACTGTCCCTCCTCCGGGAGATAGAAGAGGGTATTGGTCTGTGATCCCACTTTTTGACAGTATGTTTGCTCATGACAACTACAAAAGGAGAAAGGTCGGATTTAATTCATTTAAGATTCGTCTGTCCCGATCCAGCAATGTACCAGCACCGGCTTACAATAACGGTCCGACCGTCAGTAAAAACCTGGTGAATTACAATCCTTGCTACCCGGCCCTGCCAGATTACCAGCAAGATTTCCAGCCTGATTCCAGCAATGTACCAGCACCGGCTTACAATAACGGTCCGACGTCAGTGAAAACCTGGTGAACCACAATCCTTACTACCTGGCCCCGCCAGATTACCAGCAAGAGTTCCAACCTGATTATCAACATGATTACAAGATTCAGCAGCTTCCCCGCTTCAGCAGGCACCTGTCAACTATGGAGAAATGGAAACAAAAAACAGCGCAAAACGCAAATAGTGAAGTAAATTAAAATATTATTGCATATAAAGTAGGGATAAATATTCGTCGTACATCAAAAAGCTAGAACACAAGCATTGATTGTGCACAGCACACAAGTTACCAATCGACAGGTAGGGGTTCAGGAGTCAGGAACTGGTCTCTCTGGCTGGCATCTCAGGTTACAGCTATAGGATTCCTCCTTTACATGAATAACCGGGAATGGTTTTGCAGCCTCTGTAGAAACCATCCCTCTGGTCAGATGGTATAAGGAGTGTCCAAAGTTCTTTAGATGTTATTGGCACGGCAGCGATCCCCAGATTAAGCAGTGAGGGGGCTCCAACCATACAGAGTGTGCAGAAACCGGCACAGCAACAGCCGGGAGCGGTCACTCACAAAACAGTAACTCTGGTTAGAGATGCCGTCGCTCCGTCATAGTGCGCCGTATGATGACGTCATAATCGTGAATTGAAACAACCAAGGCACAGGGATAAAAATAGTCTCAAATGCCAAAATGCAATGGGATATAGCAGCCAAAACCTACTACACATAGATATAAATTAGATCCTACGCATTTTGTAGTATAGCACTACTTCAACATTCCCTTAGACCAGTTCCTGACTCCTGAACCCCTACCTGTCGATTGGTAACTTGTGTGCTGTGCACACTCAATGCTTATGTTCTAGCTTTTTGATGTACGTGGAATATTTATACTTACTTTATATGCAATAATATTTTAATTTACTTCACTATTTGCATTTTGCGCTGTTTTTTGTTTCCATTTCTCCAGTGTTTAGGGGGGTGCCGAGGCACCCCCTTTGATATAGCTGCAGACGCCATAATTAACCACTCGTCAAGGTTATGTACAATTTTTATTTATGACACTGTGGTATTATGTGGTTTTAACTATTTAGTTTAATTAGAAGGGTTTATGGTAGTATTCACTGTTTTTACTATTAATGGTTATTTAGTTGCGCACTTTAAATTCTTTTCACACCTGTCAACTATAATGCAAACTACAGGAGTGACCCCAGTTTGTACACACAATACACCTCTGACATTGGCTCATCTCCACACGTTTGGCACAGTTTACTGTATAATGAAGGTAAATATAATGAACTACTGTATACTGTATCACACTATACAGTACAGTATTAACTTTAATTCCCAATAACAGCACAGTAGTGTATGCCTGCTTTGCAGTATCAATGCTTTTACTGTACTCATGCACACTACAGCGCGACCTAACACTTGCGCAATACTGGAAATAATACCGTAGCATAATTTTTTTTTTCAGAAAAGAATAATTGAGCGTCAAAAGATACTGTAGGGAGGAAGTTTGATGGAACTCTAATATCGCTTTTTAAAAACGTTGCTTTTTACTTTTATTGAGACAGTATTACCAGCTTCATGCTTTTAAAACTTTGCCACGCTATTATTTTGGACAATACACTATGCACTGTACAGTACTGTATGTGATTGATTCAATTACATGTTATAACCTGTACTAAAATTTCACGAGACGTTTCTTGCTTTTATTACACCTCCTGGTTAATGGAAAAAACTATGTTATGCATTTTGTTCATATTTAATGAATTGTAACGGTTATAAAATATCAATTTTCTGTTTCCACACGCATATGCATTGTGAATCTGATTTACAAATCCAACGAGGACATTTTTTAAAGTGACAATTTATTTTTTGTTGAGAAGTATATAATAATTGTGAGCTTTATATAGCCTGTACAAAACCTTATACAGTATGATACTATGAGGGCTATGCACTAAGCTCAATGGCTTTGCGTTCTGATTTTCCAAAAAAGCAGGTTCGTTAAAAAGTGAGGCCGGGGACGCGATTCACTAAGGCCTTGAGACCATTTTTTAACGTACCTGCTCAAAATAACTCAGAACAGCCACAGCGTACGTGTTGCTTTTTTCCCCCCTGCTAGCGTTCTTAACCTTTACGTACGCTAGCTGATAGAAAAAAAAGCCGCTTGTAACATTTGCATAGAGGTTTGCCATCTCCATGCAAGGCTGTTACAGGCGATCGTACACTAAATAAAAACATTTTAATAATAGTGTACATGAGCAGGGGGTCTCAGGACCTGAACCGCATTGGTTTCAGGTCTGAGGACCCCTACTTCAGGAGATACCGGCCCTGTTATGGGGTGCCGGTATCCCCTGCACTTTAAAGCTCCCGCGTCACGTGACCGGGACATTTAAATTCTGCAGGGGATACCGGCACCTCATAAAGGGGCCTGTATATCCTGAAGTAGGGGGTCCCCGAGGCTGAAACCTATGCAGTTCAGCTCAGGAGACCCCCTGCACATCTACACTAGTATTAAAACACACATAACAATAAACAATAATTCATTACAGTAGCGGTTATCCGCTATGGCAATGAAGCTGCATTAATGTACATTTTAATAAGAGTGTGCGGGAGCAGGGGGTCCCCTGAGCTGAACCGCATTGATTTTTGCCTCAGCGACCCGCTGTTTCCCGAGTTACAGGCCCCGGTATGAGGCATCGGGTGCCAGTGTCGCCGCCATCTTTATAGCATCCAACACGCGACGTGGGCTCTGTAAAGATGGCAGTGACACTGGTACCGATGCCCCAAACCGGGGGCCTGTAACTCGGGAAGCAGGGGGTCTCTGAGGCAGAAATCAATGCGGTTCAGCTCAGGGGAACCCCTGCTACCGCACACTATTATTAAAATGTACATTAATGCAGCTTCATTACCTTAGCGGATAGCCGCTAAGGCAATTAAGGGGTTAAGGCACATTAGCATGTTTATTGGGGACAATTGCCCACAATAAACATAGCAATATATAACACACATCCCCCCCGCCCCCTAACACATACTATACAGTAATGGGCAAAAAAACTATTATCCACATATAGATAATAATGCATTTGCCCATTTTAAATACATATAAATTACAATAAATTCAGTCAATATATATTACACTTACCTTTTACAGGCAGTCCTCATCTTCATCCTGCCCATGCCCCCTCCGATGCTGCAAAACATACACAAGAATAAAAACATCCAATGTAATGTCCCCTAACCCCTTAATCACCATAGCGGTTATTAACCGCTACAGTCATTAAGGGGTTAACCCACCCTCACCCACCACTCGGGAGGCCTACATACTCTCCCCCACTAACCCCCCACCCCGTGAGGCCTAACCACCCTAACCCACTACCCAGCCAGGAGGCCTACCCACATACCCTTGGGGCCAATACCCCCTCCCCTACCCCTAGTACCCACAATAAAAATAATGCACTGCCCCACAATAAACATCATTCTATTTATTAAATACATAACCCACCCACTGTGCCCCCCCAGAAATACATGATTTATTCTTTTACATACAGGATTCATAACCCAGGCCCGCGTGAGTCCCCAGTGGGCCTGACGGGTCACCACACAGACCTACAGGTTACCAGCATCATGTTTCACACAGGGTCTGGAGGCCTGTTGGTGGGTCCTGCCAGGCGCCATTGTCCACAAGGAGGTCTCCGTTGGTCACCGTGGGCCACAATGGGGTCCCCACGGTAGGCCCCCACAGGTGTCTGAGGGGTGGTGCCCACGGGGATCTAGGGACCCACGGGTGGTCCCTACAGGTCTGCGGTGCCCCAACAAACCAGCAGCTACACAAATGTATATGAAATGTCACACAATTGCATGGAGTGTGAACAGTACATGATGCAATTAATCTGTGCATCATGTAACACTATGCAAAATATATGTAACAATAAAATACACTATGAACAATATCCTCTAACCACCAATGCCATCATGAAAATCAAATAGAAACTAAGCAACATCAATACATTTACCATCAATTAATTAATCCATTTCCTAAATCAATTACAATACAATACAAATCAATTATACAATTCCCTATTCAATTCCTAAAGCCAAACCATTGCCAAAAAAATTCTAATTGAAAGTAACCACAATCATTCTAATCTAACTACCAGAAAGAAGCCATTAAAAAAAACCTGTAACTAAATACAAATTACATTATTCACACCAATGACAAAATAAAGCTGATAAATACATTAGCCATACATGAAAAGAACATAAACATTAGTAAAACAATCAATTATTATCGCTGTATGTCTATCCATATAGATAGATATACATAACATACAGATGTAATAATAGAGCATAAAAAATAATGCAATTACATCCAAAAAATCACATAGAATACACCAATTCAGTGTCCGTGAATGTATGTACACTGGCGACACACTTTATTCGAGCTCGGCTGGTCCCACGAATTCGGGTATACCCGGGTGTATTGAGGTTTGTGACTCTTTTCTGCCCGAGTACATTGGGTTATTTTCCAGGCATTGATTGAAGCATTTTATTCCCGCTGGCTGCAATACTGCACAGTATATATATATATATATATACTGCATTACAATTCATGAATTTATGCCATCTGGTAGACACACGAAGCATTGCAGCCTATTAAATCCTAATCATTATAATTTAACAGATCAGTCGCCTGTCAGCCAGGCATGAACCCAGGCTGGGAAGGCAAACGCAACGGGGCTTGTCAGAGGTGAGGAGCGGCGCATTCCAGGTATCTGCCAGGTACATACTGGGTATTTGCTCGAATAAAGTGTGTCGGTGCAGTATATACATAGATACATTCACGGGCATTAAATGGGACTGAAAAAAGAAAAGACAAGAATCAAAAATCAAAAAAAACTGTAAAAGTAAAAATAATACACTTTTCTTTTGTTTACTCAGCATTAGATGCCCACTCACCGAAATCCAGGCGACCCGGAAGCACTGGAACCAATCCACAGGTAACCATAAAAAAATAAACCCTTACAATCCATAACGGGGTCTTCTTTCTTCTATTTGTAATCCTTCCCGACTGTCTTCTTTTTTCAATTTGTAATCCTTCCCATCTGTTCTTTTCTTCTTTGGGGTCTTCTCCGTCTTCTTCCATCTTCTTTTTCCACGCCCTTCTTTTCTTCTTAGGAGGGGAGGTGTTCGCTTAAAAATGAGGCGACCTAGTCTCTTATAGGCCTATGACATCACATTTTTGTCAAATGTTTCCCACGGTCCTGATTGGGCCGTGAAAAACATGTAATTTGGCCGGGGAAAAAAAATGATGACGTCATTTAAAGGCAATGACGCCAGCCAATCAGAATGCCTGAGCTTCAGTTGCCTTTAAGATGATGTCATCAAAACAAAGATGGCCGGTGACACATGGTACGGTAGCCAATCAGAGGGTGGGAACTCAATCCCAACTCTGATTGGCTCAAGTAGACCATGTGACAGAGGCTTTGCTTCAGCCAATCAGAGTTGGGATGGAGTTCCCACGCTCTGATTGGATACCGTACCATGTGTCGCCGGCCATCTTTGTTTTGATGACGTCATCTTAAAGGCAATTGAACCTCAGCCATTCTGATTGGCTGGCATCATTGCCTTTAAATGACGTCATCATTTTTTTTTTTTTTTACAATTCACATGTTTTTCACGGCCCAATCAGGATTGTGGGAAACATTTGACCAAAATGTGACGTCATAGACCTATAAAAGCCTATGTCGGCTCATTTTGAAGCCAGATGCCGAGGAGGGAACACCTCCCCGCCTATGAAGAGAAGAAGGGCATGGCAGAAGAAGATGGAAGAAGACGGAAGAAGATGGAAGAAGATGGAGAAGACCCCAAAGAAGAAAAGACCCATAGACAGACGGGAAGGATTACAAATAGAAGAAAGAAGACACCATTATGGAATGTAAGGGTTTATTTTTTTATGGTTACTTGTGGATTAGTTCCAGTGCTTCCGGGTCGCCTGGATTTTGGTGAGTGGGTATCTAATGGTAAGTAAAGAAAAGTATATTATTTTTACTTTCACAGGTTTTTTGGATTTTAGATTCATGTCTTTTATTTTTTCAGTCCCATTTAATGCCTGTGAATGTATCTATGTATATACATACAATCACGGACATTGAATGGGTGTATTCTATGTGATTTTTGGATTTAAATGCATTGTTTTTTATGCTCTATTATTGCCCCAGTATGTTATGTATATCTATCTATATGGATAGATATACAGGGATAATAATTGATTGTTTTGCTAATGTTTATGTTCTTTTCATGTATCACTAATGTATTTATCAGTTTTATTTTGTCATTGGTGTGATAATGTAATTTGTATTTAGTTCAGGTTATTTTTAATGGCTTCTTTCTGGTAGTTAGATTAGAATGATTGTGGTTAATTTCAATTCGAATTTGTTGGCAATGGTTTGGCTTTAGGAATTGAATAGGGAATTGTATAATTGATTTGTATTGTATTGTAATTGATTTAGGAAATGGATTAATTAATTGATGGTAAATGTATTGATGTTGCTTAGTTTCTATTTGATTTTCATGATGGCATTGGTGGTTAGGGGATATTGTTCATAGTGTATTTTATTGTTACTTATATTTTGCATAGTGTTACATGATGCACAGTTTAATTGCATCATCTACACACTCCATGCAATTGTGCGACATTTCATATACATTTGTGTAGCTGCTGGTTTGTTGGTTTATATTTACAATTGATGCTGGATTTATTGTAACATGCAATGTGGTGATTTTAAGATTAAAAATTTATGTTTTGATTTATGCATGTTGCATGTGTTTCATAATGGGCAAATAATCTATTATCCATATCTGGATAATAGTTATTTTGCACATTATTGTACTGTATGTGTTGGGGGGGGGTGGATGTATGTATTTAATGTATAGGTCAGGTTTATTTTTTTTACATACAGGGTTGGTTCCTTTTGGTTTGCGAGAGACCTCTCCTCGGGCTTCTCATGGGTAACAGGCTGGCGGGTCCAAGGGGGACACCTGCGGTGAAGAACCGGTGGCCCCACATCTGTGGGGGCATCGCGGACACGTAGGGACCACCTGTGGGTCCCCAGACCCCTGTGGAAACCACCCGAGGCCCCTTAGACACCTGTGGGTCTGACCGAGGTCCATTGCATTTTATAAATACACCACTGCTTCTGTTGATTCAATGCACATTGAATATACATCGAATACACCGAATATACATTCCTATGTGCTTGATTTCTTTCCTAAAGTACCGATACATTTTTCAAAGGATCTTAGCATGAGAATACAGGATATGTACATGAAATGACACGGAATTTTACAGGTGCAATGCTGGTTACGTTCTTCGGGCCTCGTTTTAGCCAAATGTACTGTCAGTTATCATGCCCATGGTAAGGCAAAAAGTGTAATGCAGAGTCCCACAGTAGGTGAAATGATAGGTGTGAAATCAGCGCTTATGCAAACAACAATAATAATGAACCTTAGATACAGAGTCCAAATTGGTTGTCCTGGAGCTGCCTTGAAAAGATTATTCTGGTATCTTCTACCCAGAATTGGATTGAAGGCTGGAAATTATCTTTTCTGGCGCTGAGGTGAGGTGAAGAAGAATGTACTTGCAATTTCTTCTGTTAAGCTGTGACCTCAGGAAAAGGAGAAAAAGAAAAGACAAAACATGCAGGGAACCTGCAATGGTGTATTACCCAAGGGATAACAAAATTATGCAATGAAGGAGCAATTTATTACAATATTAAAATAACAAGGTTAAAATAACCATGGGTGACAATTGATGAACATACATATAAAATACAATTTATTATAAAATTATTGGATAATGGACAAGTGCCTAAGCACTATCCACGCTCTTGCACTTCGGAACTTAGTCCAACAGTTCCTTTCTTTGCTCCGTCTGGTCTAAAATTGAAAACCTACTCACCAAAAGTGAATAGGAAATAAGCACTTGGTTTTAGTGGTCTTTGCCATTGATATCACGCTCGCCTGGTGGTGTGTTAGTCTCTGCAGCCGGGGATCCGATTCAGTGTTCCTGCATGCAATGCTTCCTGGAATACACATGATCCGCACGGCGTGATGACGTCACCAGTATTGGTCCTCAGCTACGGTGGCTCAACGGTGCCAAAAAAACCTTCCAACGCGTTTCGAAAGTGCAAATAATGTCTCTCTTCGTCAGGGATAAGTGCTGCTTGTATCTGATCCATTAAATACCCCAGTTCGTGATTCAAAGCGCTTTGTGATTGGCGCAATCATTAATAGAGTAATTACACCCATCTGCCTTCTATATGTTGTCTTGTGGAGGCACAGATGTACTAATACTGTTTAATCATTACGTGATTTCTAGACATATTAATACAGGAACATCTCTGTGTTCTGACAAGACCTGTATATATAAGGTACATTGACAGTTATTTACAATTAATGACTGTAAGTACATGTATCATTAATACTGTCTCCTATTGTAACCCTTTTTTAAAACCAGAGACATAACATAAAACACAGACAAAGCTCAGTGCACATCCAGAAAAACTTATATACGGTACAGTGCCTAAATATACATGTATAAATAACTAATAAATAAAATGGTCTTTTAGTTTAACATTTTGGCCAAATTGTTGTAAGCCCTTGAGCCAAACTTCACGGCAGACCACGTTTCAAGGGTCCCTACACTAATATAAATTCTTAATAACCTGTGCATTGCCAGGAAGAATGATTTATAATAAATCTGTCAATATAAGTTGCAAAAGTTCTAAGTCTGATTGAAGCTTTTATTAACCTGTACATTACCAGGAAAAGCACTCTGTAATAGATTTGTCACAATCACACTGCATGCAGGCAAGTTCCCCTGATAGTTGGAGATGCCATGGAGTGAGCTTTTAACCATTTAAATGTGGGAGGGATTGAGCTTCAATTGGATAGGAGGTTGCCACCCTCCAAAACAGCCAAGACTAGCTGCACAAGAATTATGAAACATACAGAACACCTACAAGCTCAAATTGAACCCCCAAAATACCCACAACATATATATAAGCATATAAGTTTCACAGAGGAGTGCTACTGAGCATGGCAATATATATTTAAAACCAGAGACATAACATAAAACACAGACAAAGCTCAGTGCACATCCAGAAAAACTTATATACGGTACAGTGCCTAAATATACATGTATAAATAACTAATAAATAAAATGGTCTTTTAGTTTAACATTTTGGCCAAATTGTTGTAAGCCCTTGAGCCAAACTTCACGGCAGACCACGTTTCAAGGGTCCCTACACTAATATAAAGGCACTGTACCGTATATAAGTTTTTCTGGATGTGCACTGAGCTTTGTCTGTGTTTTATGTTATGTCTCTGGTTTTAAATATATATTGCCATGTTCAGTAGCACTCCTCTGTGAAACTTATATGCTTATATACTGCACCGACACACTTTATTCGAGCAAATACCCAGTATGTACCTGGCAGATACCTGGAATGCGCCGCTCCTCACCTCTGACAAGCCCCGTTGCGTTTGCCTTCCCAGCCTGGGTTCATGCCTGGCTGACGGGCGGCTGATCTGTTAAATGATAATGATTAGGATTTAATAGGCTGCAATGCTTCGCGTGTCTACCAGATGGCATAAATTCATGAATTGTAATGCAGTATATATATATATACTGTGCAGTATTGCAGCCAGCGGGAATAAAATGCTTCAATCCCTGCCTGGAAAATACCTCAATGCACTCGGGCAGAAAACAGTCACAAACCTCAATACACCCGGGTATACCCGAATTCGTGGGACTAGCCGAGCTCGAATAAAGTGTGTCGCCAGTGAATATGTTGTGGGTATTTTGGGGGTTCAATTTGAGCTTGTAGGTGTTCTGTATGTCCTATTGTAACCCATCTGATTTTATTGGATTTATAAACAGTCTTGGATGATCTCAGAGATGTTATGCTATTCAAAGCCATGGTTAAAAGTGTATCTTAAATTACATCCGCACTAATTACTATCTATATTCCGCATTTTCTGTATTTTTGTATTTTTCATATTTATTTTAAATTAGAAAGTTTATTCTAAAACATTTAAGTTTATTATGATTATGTTTTATTATTATTATGTTCATTAATATATTCATTTTGTTAGTTTATATAATGTATTAGGGTAGCATGGCACAATATCTAAAAGCCAATTATATCAAACAATGTGTAGAGATTTATTGATTGTTATTGAAACTATGCTTCCGAATTGCTATACATAAACATCTCTGAGATCATCCAAGACTGTTTATAAATCCAATAAAATCAGATGGGTTACAATAGGAAACAGTATTAATGATACATGTACTTACAGTCATTAATTGTAAATAACTGTCAGTGTACCTTATATATACAGGTCTTGTCAGAACACAGAGATGTTCCTGTATTAATATGTCTAGAAATCACGTAATGATTAAACAGTATTAGTACATCTGTGCCTCCACAAGACAACATATAGAAGGCAGATGGGTGTAATTACTCTATTAATGATTGCGCCAATCACAAAGCGCTTT